>NC_092098.1:49222908-49467908 GCF_045679555.1 Salvelinus alpinus | reverse complement strand
CTAACAATACATGTTATCCACCCTAACAATACATGGTATCCACCCTAACAATACATGTTATCCACCCTAACAATACACGTTATTCACCCTAACAATACATGACATGTTATCCACCCTAACAATACATGACATGTTATCCACCCTAACAATACATTTTATCCACCCTAACAATACATGACATGTTATCCACCCTAACAATACATGTTATCCACCCTAACAATACATGTTATCCACCCTAACAATACATGTTATCCACCCTAACAATACATGTTATCCACCCTAACAATACATGTTATCCACCCTAACAATACATGACATGTTATCCACCCTAACAATACATGTTATCCACCCTAACAATACATGACATGTTATCCACCCTAACAATACATGTTATCCACCCTAACAATACACGTTATCCACCCTAACAATACATGGTATCCACCCTAACAATACATGTTATCCACCCTAACAATCCACCCTTCATGAAAGAGAGGTATCAGCCTTTTTGTAGACTATAACGCTGCAGGCTGTCAGACTGCCCCACCTCTAACTCACCCTGCCCTGGATACTTATCCCGCTACCCTGCTACATGTTGCCATAGCGATGATCAGCTGTAATTAGCAGGGACAGATCTAATTACAAACGGGTCTAAAAGCCTGTGATGTAATTTGGCGCGCTCCCTGACTCCCCAAGAGCAGGCAAAGGGCAGGGCTCCTCTCTAATGAGTTATTTAAAGATGATAAAAGCTCATTTAGCCTCTGGAGGAAAGGCCAAGGGAGAAAGACTGCCAAACAGGCAGGATAACAATGGGATTACTCTCGGTCACAGAGTGTCACAACAGAGTGTTACAACGGAGTGTTACAACGGAGTGTTACAACGGAGTGTTACAACGGAGTGTCACAAGCCAAGGTACAGACAGATCCAGGTATGAGATCTGTGCAGTAACACTTCATACTTACAGTACATTCAGAAAGTATTCATACCCCTTGACTTTCCACATTACGTTACAGCCTTATTCTAAAATTTCCCGTCATCAATGTTAAATTATTACATGATTAAATTACTCGTGTAACAATTAATTAAAGTAGTAATCTGGGGCACCACGGAAAAAGTTATTTAACGAGTTACTATCTCCTGACTAAACTCTAAAGATATAAATATCTCTTACATCAGTCACAGTCAATTAATTCATTCTTATTTACCTTCAGTCTCATTCTGAATGTTGCAAAATCCTTGGATATGTCCCCGAACCCTAGCACAAATTATGAATCAGCGATATACAAATAATCACACAGAATTACATTAACACACAAAGAGAATAGCTTACACATTGATTACTACATAATGTAATGAAAAGTCCCTAGTGGACCAAACCCGATATGACGGCTTGGTAGACAATGGAAAGGGGTGGGGACAGATAAAGAGTGGGAAAGACAGAATGGACCGACTACATACAGTTGATAACAATGCTAATACTTGAATGGCCGCTCATTCGAGAGAATTGCAATGTATATATTTACGTGTGTATGTCTTTGTTGTCTCTCTTGAAATCGCCGGTCCATCTGGGGAGTAATTCGATAGAAAGTCTCTGGTTTGTCCACCAGAGATCAAAGTCTTTCGTAGTTGTAGTTCTGTTATATTGGATACGTCTGACGTACTAATGGTCATTTGATTGGGAAAAGTTATTTCGAATGGATCTTTCAGAGTACTTAAACAGCTGCAGACTGAATGTTCCTGTGTAGTCGTCATCTTCTTCACTCGAGACATTTTCAGAGTTTCTAACCATTTTTGTACCTTTCAGCTCACGCTGTCCGTGTACAGGTCTTGTCGAGTCTAACCATTCGTGACGTCCGGTTCACAACGTCCGCCTGCTTGGTCTAATGTAGAGCTAGAACCATTTTGCACTCCCATAGCAACTCGGCAATGTACTGGTCTCTAGAGATTCAAATTTCTTAACCATTTCAGCGTGTGGATGCACATCCTCACGGTCTTTGGTCTATAGAGACTTTCTTCTTCTCTGTTGAAAGTCATCATCTTCTTCACTCGAGAGATTTTCAGAGTGTCTAACCATTTCGTACCTTCCAGTTCACGCTGGTGGTCCCGCTGGTCTAATGTTCATTTAGCTAGAAGTGGGTTTTATGGAAAAAGGTTGGCATTCATGACGCCGACATAATGTCTGTGCTCACGTGGGTGTGGTCACTGACTGGTTAAGACTTCATATGAAAAACAATTCTCTCATTTAGAAGCCTAACATTATATCTTCTCACAAATAGTTTCATATTTAATCATTTAAGTTCCACAACATTTAGATGTGAATCTGATCACTGGGAATAATACACATTCAGAGATACAGTTATGTAATTCTACTGTCCTTAGTTACCTCACAAATTAGTAATGAATTCGACATGATTGTTCTTTAAGGACAAAGTAATCCTTCTAACCCCCCCCCCCCCCCCTTAAAAGAGTTAGATGCACTATTGTAAAGTGGTTGTTCCACTGGATATCATAAGGTGAATGCACCAATTTGTAAGTCGCTCTGGATAAGAGCGTCTGCTAAATGACTTAAATGTAAATGTAAATGTAAGTACACACGGACCCTTCCAACTGTTTGGATTACAGAAATATTGTTTCATTATTCAACCTTTTGATGTTACTGTACTGCAACGTCTCTCTGTGGTAACAAATGGATTTAACTTCAGTTTCTGAAAGAGTGAGAGAGAGAGTTTTCCTGCAGGTATTTACGACCGTCATAAAACAAGTCATGACAGTCCCCCTCTGGTGGTTTAAATCTGGTGATTATCCTGCAAGTTGCAAACCAACATAAAAATGACCATGGGATGTCCTGGTTGTGGATCATCATTGCGGTCCCCCTCTGGTGGGTGACCCGGGTAGGATTTCTGTAAATGGAGCAGGTCGCCACAAGGATGGGCAGCGGATGTCCGGATTGGGATCGCCGTTCCGGACCCGTCGTCTGGTCGTCCAGGCTGGTAGATCTGGGATGACAGGGATGACTACAGGGATGACCTATGGACCATAGCAAAGGATCTGAATACTTATGTAAATAAGGTATTTCTGTTCTTTTTTGTTATTCTTTTGTAAACAAATCAAAAACATGTTTTTACTTTGTCATTATGGGGTATTGTGTGTAGATTGATGAGGAAAAACATTTTAGAATAATGCTGTAACGTAAACAACATGTGGAAGAAGTGAAGGGGTCTGAATACTTTCCGAATGCACTGTGTTACCAATGTTATAGGGCAGTTATTGCCTGTCATGTGGTGAAATGATGGTGATGACTAATGCCAGTCATACAGTAATACTGTCCAAGGTAGCACAGATAAAAGGGAATGGAACTAGATCATCTTGGCCTGGTTTGAAAGCGTGTCTTAATCAGGATATAAGTTCACTGTATTAAGACTGAGAGGGAAAGTAAAATGGTTTATGCCCTCAATTATACACATAATGAGTTCCTAATTAGCCTTTTCATAGTCACACTAAAATTATCAATTATTCTTGTTTGATTAAATGGGATGGACGACCCGCTGTAGTTGTACTGTAGGCAAACTCTTACAGAAAAACCACATGAATTTCACGTGATCTCATCTGAAGTGTTCCAAAAACACATCTTACGTGAAGTTAATTTGATAACATGTAACGCAACATGTGGTAACATGAAACTACACATGATTACATGTGAAGTGTTAAAAAAAATTATTAAATCACATGATATCATGTGATTTTCCAGATTTGAAATCATGTCATTTTCCAGATTTGAAATCATATATTTTTCCAGACGTGAAATCACGTGGTTTTTCTGTAAGGGAAGTATCATTTTTTTCTGACACTACTTTTCCACCTGCCTGTCAGTTCTACTGTATACCCCCCCCCCTCACCCACACACACACACGTCTGTAATTTATGTGATTTTTGAAAAGCTGTAAACATATTCCTAAGAGTGCCCTGAATGTAACACTGTCTCATGTGCACCCCAGCGTTGGGTTTCGTACTTGTGTATTAATTAAGGTCTAGTGCTGGATCCTCTGTCGTCAGTTTGCTGAATATTGTAATTAAGCCTTGTATGTGTGTGTGTGTGTGTGTGTGTGTGTGTGTGTGTGTGTGTGTGTGTGTGTGTGTGTGTGTGTGTGTGTGTGGTGTGAGTGTGAGTGAGTGTGGCAGGAGGAAGTGCAGCAGGCCAGCTGTGACATTGATGTGTTATCAGACCCTGGCAGAACCAGGGGGAGGAGCGACTTGAACCTTTAGCACTAATATTAACTTCATCCAAAAGCAGGATATAATTAAGCACCTCGGGGGGTTTGTGGTATATGGCCAATATAACATGGCTAAGGGCTGTGTCCAGGCACTCTGCGATGCGTCGTACATAAGAACAGCCCTTAGCCGTGATATATTGGCCATATACCACACCCCTTCGTGCCTTATTGCTATTATACACTGGTTATCAATGTAGTTAGAGCAGTAAAAATAAATGTTTTGTCATACTCGTGGTATACGGTCTGATATACCACGGCTGTCAGCCAATCAGCATTCAGGGCTCTAACCAACCAGTTTATAAAACTATTTCCTTCACTCAACATGAGGAAAAGCAAGTGGCGCAAAAAGTCAAACTGTCACGTATACTCCCTCTCCGGCCTCTAGGTCATCAGGCTGCTGATTATCCCGCACACCTGTCACCATTGTCTCGCGCACCTGCGCCTCATGACAATCACCTGGACTCCATCACCTCCTTGATTATCTTCCCTATAACTGTCACTCCCCTTGGTTCTTTCCTCAGGTGTTATTGATTCTGTTTTCATGTCGGCGCGTTGTTTGTGTTTCATGTTTCTTATATTTATTAAAACACTCCCTGAACTTGCTTCCCGACTCTCAGCGCACATCGTTACACAAACAGTCAAATTTGACTAGCATTATACATGCGTGTGTGTGTGTGTGTGTGTGTGTGTGTGTGTGTGTGTGTGTGTGTGTGTGTGTGTGTGTGTGTGTGTGTGTGTGTGTGTGTGTGTGTGTGTGTGCATGAATGCATGTCTATAGCCAAGTGTTTAGAATCCTTGGCAGCTTGTGACACCAGCTCATCATAATTCATAAGAGTCTAACTTTTGGGAAACTGACATTGCGTTTTCCTAATTGTGCTCTCTGCTTGCCTTTGGCTTGTAACCCATAGACGCTTTCTCTCTGCCTTCACTGGCTAATTGGGAGCAATTTGCCCTAATGCTTTCAATTATTGCTGTAAGTTGACCAAGTAAGTTATTTTTTTTACAAGCTAATGGACACAGACGTGGCTAGATTCACGGGGGAATATGAACCTATGTCTTGCGGCAGGTGGAAATTGTATGTAATTGCATGGAAATTAACTGCCATCCACCATATGTGTGAATGTAAAGTGAGGTTTGGTGTTTTGGCAGTCATCTATGGCAGTAATTTCCAGTTGATTACTACTATTTACCATGTGGGCTAATTGGGTTTTATGTGAGGAGATTTTCTACGAACAGTATTACGTAATGTTAATACGATTTATTTTGAAATTGTTTTGTTTCCTTTTTCTAATCCCCTGCTTCCTAGGCAATCCCCTCATAGGCCCATCTAACACAAGTATTTAGATGAAAACAGAAGAGACTAAGTAGATAAATTGAATTAAGAAATATTTTTTTGGATGCTTGTTTTGTGAAGAACTACATCGAGCTACCGTTCCTCAACTGACGTAAGCGTTCTTTGTGTTAAAAGGAATAGCACCACAAGCTGCAGTATGCCAGAGTTCCCCCTAGAGAGGTGAAATATATCAGGATTTTTTTTTTGATGAGCTACTCAATTAGTTACAAAGAATACACATTCCTATTAGCTTCCCGTGTTTTAGCAGGGACTTTCTGCAGGTAGGTGCAGTGAGGCACAGTGTCGTGACATAAGATTTGTTTTTAGGGTTTAATGAAACCTTATCTCTCAGGATGGTATGCATTAAGGCCAGTCTCAGCTATAGGCCTCATCTTTTGATGGTTGTTGCTATGGTTACCACTTTTTCCTGCGGATTGTGTTGCTGTAGCGCGGATCCACAAAAAAATATTTACTTGCTCAACATTTCTCCGACTAACAACACTTTTGACAAAACGTACCCATAGATGGGCTCACTGTAGTTCCCATTGACATCATGTAACAACAGACAGTGTAAAATAAATAAATAAATAAACAAACATAACTAATTATTACTTTTCATTGACAAACTTTCCTTCATTTACTGGCTAAATTGGTGGCATTAGCAGCGTCGCTGTGTGCATGTGTGTGCAGACCCCCTCTCTTATTTGCAGTACTTCAGGACTAATGCAGACCTCCTCTCTTATTTGCAGTACTTCAGGACTAATGCAGACCTCCTCTCTTCTTTGCAGTACTTCAGAACTAATGCAGACCTCCTCTCTTCTTTGCAGTACTTCAGGACTAATGCAGACCTCCTCTCTTCTTTGCAGTACTTCAGAACTAATGCAGACCCCCTCTCTTCTTTGCAGTACTTCAGGACTAATGCAGACCCCCTCTCTTCTTTGCAGTACTTCAGGACTAATGCAGACCTCCTCTCTTCTTTGCAGTACTTCAGGACTAATGCAGACCTCCTCTCTTCTTTGCAGTACTTCAGGACTAATGCAGACCACCTCTCTTATTTGCAGTACTTCAGAACTAATGCAGACCTCCTCTCTTCTTTGCAGTACTTCAGGACTAATGTAGACCTCCTCTCTTCTTTGTAGTGTCAGTATTAAAGCTTCTCCACAGCACCAATTCTTGTCAGCTTACTGTCTTTGGCAATCTCCATTCCTCTCCCAGCTAGGGAAGTTTTTCACCTTCTGTCAGGCTGCTATATATACAGTTTATATACTGAAACGCGACGTCCATAAGAATTATAAGTCAGTACAGGTGTAGTACATACATTTATAATTCAGCCATCATTATATCTCATGCAGCCCACTGTGCAGACACCTGCCACGAATAAATGTTGTGATTTGCATAGAGGGGGTAGAAGGTAATCCTTCAACTCTTACATTATGTCGTTCTGCTGTGGTCCCTGGAGCATGAACTTCCTGTTGGCTAAGACTCCACTGAGGATAGTGCTCCACTGAGGATTGGACTCCACTGAGGATTAGACTCCATTGAGGATTAGACACCACTGAAGATTTGTATTGCCTGAGAACTTATCCATCAATGGCCTCTTTCCCTATACGTTGCCTATTCAGAGAACATGACATTCCTCCCCTAGCATGTACATTATCCCTCCAGGTGGAATGTAAAGAAATGGGATTTCAGAAACTTTGGTGCAAGCATTTCTCCAACCCCCCGGCAAAGTGCCACACCTGCAGGACTTTACGGTCAATTGAACCAAACAAGCCAGGCACCATGCTAGGGGAGGAATGTCATGTTCTCTGAATAGGCAACATGTAGGGAAAGAGGCCATTGGTGGATAAGTTCTGATCTCCCAGATTACTTTCAACTCCCACTGAGAATCAACTTTGTACTTGACATTTCCATGACAAAGAGCATTTTAAACCCCCCCTAAGTGCTTCTTTAAATGTTTCATCACCGACTGCCTGACAGCCAGTCAAACACAGCGGATATATAAGAAGAAGGGAATTGTATGTCACGTTTTCATCAACACCCCTCCCTGAACAGGAGACTAAAAGAAGCCTTTATCTGAACCTGCCTGGTTTGAGACAGAACCAAAAAATCATGAACAGAGCTACAAATCTATATTTAACAAGTGGAATAGACAGAGGGAACTAACAGACATGGCAGACATATCCCGTGTTTTTAATAGAGCCAATGACAACATTATTTCAGATGGTGGCGACTTCCTCTCATCCATCTGTCTGTAGATGAAGTAATGACACATCTTGCCTGGGTGAGTAATTATCCAGACACCTGGTTACCCTCCATATAGCTACAAGTTGTGAATCAATCGCCATTATTAGTAGACATTGGGATGTTATAGCTTCAAGACATTTTTGTTATAGCTCCAAGACGTCTTTTGTCTGTAATGTCTTTTTTGTTATGTGTCGGACCCCAGTAAGACTAGCTGTCGTCATTTGCGTCGGCTAACGGGGATCCTAATAAAATAAAAAATAAAAATTGTATCATCAACACATTAGGATGTTGTATCTTCAAGACATTAGGATGTTGTAGCTTTAAGACATTAGGATGTTGTAGCTTTAAGACATTAGGATGTGGTAGCTTTAAGACATTAGGAAGTGGTAGCTTTAAAACATTAGGATGTTGTAGCTTTAAGACATTAGGATGTTGTAGCTTTAAGACATTAGGATGTGGTAGCTTTAAGACATTAGGAAGTGGTAGCTTTAAAACATTAGGATGTTGTAGCTTTAAGACATTAGGATGTTGTAGCTTTAAGATATTAGGATGTTGTAGCTTTAAGACATTAGGATGTTGTAGCTTTAAGACATTAGGATGTTGTATCTTCAAGACATTAGGATGTTGTAGCTTTAAGACATTAGGATGTTGTAGCTTCAAGACATTAGGATGTTGTAGCTTCAAGACATTAGGATGTTGTAGCTTTAAGATATTAGGATGTTGTAGCTTCAAGACATTAGGATGTTGTAGCTTTAAGACATTAGGATGTTGTAGCTTTAAGACATTAGGATGTTGTATCTTCAAGACATTAGGATGTTGTAGCTTTAAGACATTAGGATGTTGTAGCTTCAAGACATTAGGATGTTGTAGCTTTAAGACATTAGGATGTTGTAGCTTCAAGACAGTAGGATGTTGTAGCTTTAAGACATTAGGATGTTGTAGCTTTAAGACATTAGAATGTTGTAGCTTTAAGACATTAGAATGTTGTAGCTTTAAGACATTAGGATGTTGTAGCTTCAAGACATTAGGATGTTGTAGCTTTAAGACATTAGGATGTTGTAGCTTTAAGACATTAGAATGTTGTAGCTTTAAGACATTAGAATGTTGTAGCTTTAAGACATTAGGATGTTGTAGCTTTAAGACATTAGGATGGGGTAGCTTTAAGACATTAGGATGTGGTAGCTTCAAGACATTAGAATGTTGTAGCTTCAAGACATTAGGATGTTGTAGCTTCAAGACATTAGGATGTTGTAGCTTTAAGACATTAGGATGTTGTAGCTTTAAGACATTAGGATGTTGTAGCTTCAAGACATTAGAATGTTGTAGCTTTAAGACATTAGGATGTGGTAGCTTTAAGACATTAGGATGTTGTAGCTTTAAGACATTAGAATGTGGTAGCTTCAAGACATTAGAATGTTGTAGCTTTAAGACATTAAGATGTGGTAGCTTTAAGACATTAGGATGTGGTAGCTCCAAGCTGCCTGCTGCACAGCATCTCCTGACAATGAGGACTTTATTCATAGTGAGCCATTTGAGCGGCAGAGCACGTCATTGGAGCCCACTGGTGTTAGATCGTTGTGCTAAATGAGGCCCATACTTGTGCTGTATTCGTGACATGTAACACACGATCAGTCTCTGCAGGTAAGCCTATTTATTATAAACACCCACAACAAACACATTGATTCTTGCACCCTTCCTGAACACAATAACAAGCCACAATAAAAATCTCTTACAGCTTTATCGTCTCTAATTTCTAGACAAGCGAAATGGAGACGTCTAAAATTTTAGAACAGGTGAGCAAGTAAACATGTCCAGAACTAAATCCCAACGACATAAAACCATGAAGCTATGGTCTATTTCAGGGTCCTTTCTGTAGCCTGACTGCTCCTAAGATCGCACTTGGGTTAATAGAAGGCAGCGTCTGGGGAGGCAGCTTGCGTAAGTGTCACACGCTAGTCAGCTGACATTAAGCCTACCCAGTTGGTTTCTGTGAGAGCCGCAGAGAAGAGAGCAGACAGGTGGGAGGAGCTGCACAGTGGTAGATGTCTCCAGTCAGGTAAAGACCCACCTGTGCTTGGGAAAAAACTAGAACAAAGTATGCAAATATCAAGTTATCCGGAGAGTCAAACGCTCCCAGTGGTTTAATTGCTCACGGCAGGGATAGGTAACTTCGATGGGGGGTGGGGGTCACAAAAATGTGAACTCATCATGAGGGGCTGCAGTTGCCCTTGGGTCTGCGTACCCCCCCCCCCCACTTAAGAGTAGAGAGAACATTTTTAGAGTTCATTTTGTGCAATTCTACACATTTTGTCATGAGGTTTAGAGAACATTTTGCAGTTTTAAAGCAAGTTTGTTGCAATTATACACATTTTTCCTTGGGTCGGAGAGAACATTTTGCAATAGTGTATCTAATTTCATGCAATTCTACACATTTTGCCATTGGGTGGAGAGAAATTTGTGCAATTGTTTTGATATAATATCTGAGTGAGACTGACTAGCAAAATCATTGGGGCCCTCCGGCTGGTAATTCTCCCCATGATAACAAGTTTAGATAGCTTGCCGCTAAACTACTTAGCAATCACATATTTTTTTTAGCTGACATGGGCTACAATCATTGACTGACAATAACATGAGAAAAACTGCTGATGCACAAGATCTCAAATACAAAATATATTTTGATTTGTTTAACACTTTTTTGGTTACTACGTGATTCCATGTGTGTTATTTCATAGTTTTGAGGTCTTCACTATTATTCTACAATGTAGAAAATAGTAAAAATAAAGAGAACCCCTATAATAAGTAGGTGTGTATTGTGTATACATCATTATTTAATCAGCTTGATCATCTCTGTTTTATAGGCTTAATAACAGCCTGAAACGTAGAAATGTATCTGCCAGACTCCCGGCTGCTGAGGGGAGGATGGCTCATAATAATGGCTGGAATGGAATCAATGGAATGGTCTCAAAGACATGAAAACCATATGTTTGATTTGTTTGATAACATTCTATTTATTCCATTCCAGCCATTATTATGAACCCGTCCTCCCCAAGTAAGGTCCCACCAGCCACCTGTGGTGTAAAGGGAGATAATACAACTTTAAAAATGTGGAAACTTATGAGATTTAAAGAGTGCTGAGAGAGTAAGAGAGAGAGACAGACAGAGAGACAGAGAGAGAGAGAGACAGAGAGAGGGACAGAGAGAGAGAGTTAAAGAGAGAGACAGAGAGCGAGAGAGACAGAGAGAGGGACAGAGAGAGAGAGAGAGTTAAAGAGAGAGACAAAGAGAGGGAGTTAAAGAGAGAGACAGAGAGAGAGAGCGAGAGCAAGGGGTAGAGGAGCAGAAAATGGATATCTCTGCCAGCCAAAACAGACCACATCGTTAGCATTTATTTGAACAGATTTATTCACTGCAATGCAGTTTTAATATCCCACTGCTCTGACAGAGATGGCCAAAAGCCAGGGGTTTGTGTCAGGGTTTTTCATCCCACCCTCTGAAGACATTTTAAGTTGAAAGAATAATGGCATAATTATGCATGTATTTGATCTGTGTTCACTCATTTTAATTTGTCAAAATCTCTCCGCTGACTGGAGGAAGGTTGTAGCTGAGAACATGCCTGCAGATGCTTATCAGAGTTTATTATTTATATGACATTTATTTCTTATTCCTACTCTGTGTTTAATTAATACTGTTATTGGAAACCTGACTGTGTCATATACGGATATGGCTTGTTGTTGTTGTTTGTGCATGCGTAGTTTGTGTTTTATTATGGATCCCCATTAGTTCCTGTCAAGGCAGCAGCTACTCTTCCTGGGGTTTATTATGGATCCCCATTAGTTCCTGTCAAGGCTGCAGCTACTCTTCCTGGGGTTTATTATGGATCCCCATTAGTTCCTGCCAAGGCAGCAGCTACTCTTCCTATGGGTTTATTATGGATCCCCATTAGTTCCTGTCAAGGCTGCAGCTACTCTTCCTGGGGTTTATTATGGATCCCCATTAGTTCCTGCCAAGGCAGCAGCTACTCTTCCTGGGGTTTATTATGGATCCCCATTAGTTCCTGTCAAGGCAGCAGCTACTCTTCCTGGGGTTTATTATGGATCCCCATTAGTTCCTGTCAAGGCAGCAGCTACTCTTCCTGGGGTTTATTATGGATCCCCATTAGTTCCTGCCATGGCAGCAGCTACTCTTCCTGGGGTTTATTAAAGATCCCCATTAGTTCCTGCCAAGGCAGCAGCTACTCTTCCTGGGGTTTATTATGGATCCCCATTAGTTCCTGCCAAGGCAGCAGCTACTCTTCCTGGGGTTTATTATGGATCCCCATTAGTTCCTGCCAAGGCAGCAGCTACTCTTCCTGGGGTCCAGCAACATTAAGGCAGTTATATAATTTTTAAAACATTACAATACATTTACAACAGATTTCACGACACCTTAAGTGTTTGCCCTCAGGCCACTACTCTACTATCACATATCTACAACACAAAATCCATGTGTACGTGTGTGTGTAGTGCGTATGTTATCGTGTGTCCGTGCCTGTGTGTGTGTCTCTTCACAGTCCCCGCTGTTCCATAAGGTTTATTTTTATCCGTTTTTAAAATCTGATTCTACTGCTTGCATCAGTTACCTGATGTGGAATAGAGTTCCATGTAGTACTGTGGCCTCCCATAGTCTGTTCTGGACTTGGGGACTGTGAAGAGGCAGACCTCTGGTTGCATGTCTCGTGGGGTATGCATGGGTGTCTGAGCTGTATGCTAGTAGTTTAGACAGACAGCTCTGTGCATTCAACATGTCAATACCTCTGACAAATACAAGTAGTGATGAAGTCAATCTCTCCTCTACTTTGAGCCATGAGAGACTGACATGCATATTATTAATGTTAGCTCTCTGTGTACATTTAAGGGCCAGCCGTGCTGCCCTGTTCTGAGCCAATTGGAATTTTCCTAAGTCCCTCTTTGTGGCACCTGACCACACGACTGAACAGTAGTCCAGGTGTGACAAAACTAGGGCCTGTAGGACCTGCCTTGTTGATAGTGTTGTTGAGAAGGCAGAGCATCGCTCTATTATGAACAGACTTCTCCCCCGATCTTCTTGACACTAACCAGTCACTCAACCGAGACTGCTCTCTTCTGTGTCACGGATACTCTCCGCACTACCATAGCTAACTCTCTATCCTCTGTTCCCATCTTCCTAGATCTATCCACTACCTTCAACACTGTGAACCATCAGATCCCATCTCCACAGTCTCAGGGCTGAGTGTGTCAGTCTCTGCACACTCTTGGGTTGCATCTTACCTGTCAGGCTCACGTGGAGAGGATCTGTGTCTGCACCACGTACTCTCACTACTGGTGTCCCCCAGGGCTCGGTTCTAGGCCCTTTCCTCTTCTCTCTACACACCAAGTCACTAGGCTCCATCATATCATTCACATGGTCTGTCCTATCATTTACATGGTCTCTCCTATCATTCACATGGTCTCTCCTATCATTCACATGGTCTCTCCTATCATTCACATGGTCTCTCCAATCATTCACATAGTCTCTCCTATCATTCACATGGTCTCTCCTATCGTTGCTATGACGATGACACTCAACTACGTTTCTCTACGCATCTCTGGGTGCCTGGCAGATATCTCAGCTTGGATGTCATGAAGAGGGCACGACAAAGCCTTTTCCCCCTCAGGAAACTGAAAAGATTTGGCATGGGTCCTCAGATCCTCAAAAGGTTCTACAGCTGCACCATCGAGAGCATCCTGACTTGTTGCATCTCTGCCTGGTACGGCAACTGCTCGGCCTCCGACCGCAAGGCGCTACAGAGGGTAGTGCGTACGGCCCAGTACGTCACTGAGGCTAAGCTGCCTGCCATACAGGACTCCTACACCAGGCGGTGTCAGAGGAAGGCCCTAAACATTGTCAAAGACACCAGCCACCCCAGTCATAGACTGTTCACTCTACTACCACATGGCAAGCGGTACCAGAGCGTCAAGTCTAGGACCAAAAGGCTTCTCAACAGATTTTACCCCCAAGCCATAAGACTCCTGAACAGGTAATCAAATGGCCACCCAGACTATTTGCATTGTGTGCCCCCCCTAACCCCTCTTGTTACGCTGCTGCTACTCTCTGTTTATCATAAATGCATAGTCACTTTAACCATACCTACATGTACCTACCTCAATCAGTATATAGCCTCGCTACTGTTATAGCCTTGCTACTGTTATTTTTCACTGTCTTTTTTACTGTTGTTTTTATTTCTTTACTTATCTATTGTTTACCTAATACCTTTTTTTAACGTAAAAATTGCACTGTTGGTTAGAGCTTGTAAGTAAGCATTTCACTCTAAGGTCTACACCTATTGTATTCGGCGCACGTGACAAATACACGTTGATTTGATTCGATTTGATCTCTTGGTGCCTTGCAGATATCTCAGCTTGAATGTTGACCCACCACCTCAAGCTCAACCTCGACAAGACGGAGCTGCTCTTCCTCTCAGGGAAGGCCTGCCCATTCCAAGATCTTTCCATCACGGTTGACAACTCCACGGTGTCCCCCTCCTAGAATGAAAAGAACCTTGACGTTACTCTGGACAACACCCTGCAGGGTCATACTCTACAACATTTGTAGACCACAAGCATTTCGCTACACTCGCAATAACATCTGCTAACCATGTGTATGTGACCGATACAATTTGATTTGATTTGAGACTACGACCTTACCTCACACAGGAAACGACGCAGGTCCTAATCCAAGCGCTTGTCATCTCCCGTCTAGACTACTGCAACTCTCTGTAGGCTGGGCACCCTGTTTATGCCATCATACCCCTGCAATTTATCCAGAACGCCGCAGCCCACCTGGTGTTCAACATTCCCAAGTTCTCCCATGTCACCCTGCTCCTCCGCACACTCCACTGGCTTCCAGTCGAAACTCGCATCCACTACAAGACCATGGTGCTTTCCTTAGGAGCAGCAAGAGGAACTGCCCCGTTCCTACCTTCAGGCTACCTTACACCCCAACCCGTCTACTCTGGTCTGTAACCTTTGGTCTCTTGCCCCTCCCACCTCTACGGGAGGGCAGCTCCCACCCAGTCTAAGCTCTTCTCTGTCCTGACACCCCAGTTGTGGAACCAGCTTCCCCCTGAAGCTAGGACAGAAAATTCCCTGCTCATCTTCTTAACATCTGAAACCCTACCTCTTCCAAGAGTATCTTAAATAATCCCACAGCCCCCCCCCCCCACCAGAAGCAGATCTCATCTAAACCCTCCAGCAGGTCTCATCTAAACCCTCATCCTCAGATTCAAGCAAAATACCAGCTGCAGTGTTCATGTCAGTCAGCCTAGAGGGACTCGATTCTGCTCCTTCTTCACTCAACAACATGATGCAGCATTTACAGTAAAGAACATCAAACCAGAACAAGTGTTCTTTAATCTTTATTTGGGTCACCAATAGGTGACGCCATGATGACAACTAGTCTTCCTGGGCTCCGTTTGATTGGTTGTAATGGTTGATGACGAAGCCACATTGTGCTGTTTGCACCTCACCATTACCACTTGTAACGGCTGTTTGAAGAAGAGGACCAAGGTGCAGCGTGGTACGTGTTCATGATTTTTAATAAACCTGAACATTAGAACAAAAAATAACAAAGCGGAACAAACTAAACAGTTCTGTCTGGTGCAGACACACAAATCAAAAAATAACTACCCACAAACACAGGTGGGAAAAGGCTAAGTATGGTTCTCAATCAGAGACAACGATATACAGCTGCCTCTGATTGAGAACCACACCCGGCCAAACACATAGAACTAGACAACATAGAACACAACATAGAATGTCCACCCCAACTCACGCCCTGACCAGCCTAAATAGAGACATAAAAAGGATCTCTAAGGTCAGGGCGTGACACCACTATGGTTGAATGGGGGGAACCTGGTTACCAGAGAATTACTGGGATTTAACGCCCAAAACCACTCCCTTTTTGCGGGATAAATAACTGCGAGAAACTGGTGAATTATAATAAATTACTTATATGAACAGCATGGGGTGAAATGGAACTGTTAATTTTTTATGTGATGTTTAAATCTGGCTTCTTTTTCTGTTGTGCGTAATATGCAGTAGCCTATATCATACCTAGTCAGTTGTACAACTGAATGCCTTCAACTGAAATGTGTCTTCTGCATTTAACCCAACCCATACAGTATATGCATTGAATAAGGTCACAGTCATTCATTTTACCTGGAAAATATTCAACCCTAATAACCACTGAATTACATTTGCCATACGGTGATAATGAAAATAGCTGTGCAGTGATGCTCCCCATCCAACCTGACAGAGCTTGAGAGGATCTGCAGAGAAGAATGAAAGACATTCCCCAAATACAGGTGTGCCAAGCTTGTAGCGTCATACCCAAGAAGACTCGAGGCTATAATACATTTGCAAACATTTCTAAAAACCAGTTTTTTGCTTTGTCATTACGGGGTATTGTGTGTAGATTCATGAGGGGGAAAAAAACAATTTAATCCATTTTAGAATAAGGCTATAACCTAACAAAATGTGGAAAAAGTCGAGGGGTCTGAATCATTTCCGAATGTACTGTACCTTTGACATAGGTCGATAATGGTAACAGTTGTTTTTCCCGAGTCTCTTAATTAACTAAAAAGATTTTTCCTGTTTTATTTATTCATAAGTTACTGACATAACAGTATATGGATAAACAACTTCTTTGCGCGCTTTGAGGACAATACAGTGCTACCGACACAGCCTGCTACCAAAGACTGTGGGCTCTCCTTCTCTGTGGCCTAAGTGAGTAAAACATTTAAACATGTTAACCCTCGCAGGGCTGCCGTCCCAGACGGCATCCCTAGCTGTGTCCTCAGAGCATGCGCAGACCAGCTGGCAGGTGTATTTACAGACATATTCAATCAATCCCTATCCCAGTCTGCTGTTCCCACATAATTCAAGATGGCCACCATTGTTCCTGTTACCAAGAAAGCAAAGGTAACTGAACTAAATGACTATCACCCCGTAGCACTCACTTCTGTCATCATGAAGTGCTTTAAGAGACTAGTCAAGGATCATATCACCTCCACCCTACCTGACACCCTAGACCCACTCCAAATTGCTTACCGCCCCAATAGGTCCACAGATGATGCAATCACCATCACTCTGCACACTGCCCTAACCCATCTGGACAAGAGGAAAACCGTTGTAAGAATGCTGTTCATTGACTACAGCTCAGCCTTCAACACCATAGTACCATCCAAGCTCATCATCAAGATGGAAGCCCTGGGTCTCGACCCCGCCCTGTGCAACTGGGTCCTGGACTTCCTGACGTGCCGCCCCCAGGTGGTGTAGGAAGGAAACAACATCTCCACTCCGCTGATCCTCAACACTGAGGCTCCACAAGGGTACGTTCTCAGCCCTCTCCTGTACTCCCTGTTCACCCACGACTGCATGGCCATGCACGCCTCCAACTCAATCATCAAGTTTGCAGACGACAATACAGTGGTAGGCTTGATAACCAACAATGACGAGACAGCCTACAGGGAGGAGATGAGGGCCCTCGGAAAATAGCCTCTGTCTCAATGTCAGCAAAACAAAAGAGATGATTGTGTACTTCAGGAAACAGCAAAGGGAGCACCCCCTATCTACATCAACGGGACAGCAGCGGAGAAGGTGGAAAGTTCTAAGTTCCTCAGTGTACATATCACCAACAAACTGAAATGGTCCACGCACACAAACAGTGTGGTGAAGAAGGCGCAACAGCGCCTCTTCAACCTCAGGAGGATGAAAAATGTGGCTTGTCATTGAAAATCCTCACTAACTTTTACAGGTGCACAATTGAGAGTATCCTGTAAGGCTGTATCACCGCCTGATACGACAACTGCACTGCCCACAACTGCAGGGCTCTCCAAAGGGTGGTGCGGTCTGCACAACGCATCACCGGGGGCAAACTACCTGCCTTCCAGGCCACCTACAACATCCGATGTCACAGGAAGGCAAAAAATATCATCAAGGACAATATCCACCCGAGCCACTACCTGTCACCCCAGTTCCATCCAGAAGGCGAGATCAGTACAGGTGCATCAAAGCTGGGACAGAGAGATTAAAAAACAGCTTCTATCACAAGGCCATCACATTGTTAAACAGCCACAACTAGCACAGAGAGGCTGCTGCCTAACTACAGACTTGATATCATTGGCCACTTTAATAAATGGAACACTAGTCACTTCAGTAATGCCACTTTAAGAGTGTTTACATATCTCTCTTTACTCATCTCATATGTATATACTGTATCCTTCACTATCTATTCTTTACTATCTATTGCATCTTAGCCACTCTGTCACTGCTCATCCATATATTTTATACTTATATATTCTCATCCCATTCCTTTACTAGATTGTGTGTATTAGGTTTTGTTTTGGAATTTGTTAGATATTAGGTTTTGTTGTAGAAATTGTTAGATATTACCTGTTAGATGCTGCTGCACTGTCAGATCTAGAAAGATAAGCATTTCACTACACTCGCAATAACATCTGCTAACCATGTGTATGTGACAAATACAATTAGATTTGATTTGATAACCAGCTGGTAGTGTCGCCAGTAGGGAGGGCTAACTGACAGCGTGTACTGATGTGAACAATGACATGTTAGAGCTCTTTTTTTGCTTTAGTTTTGAAAGAATGGGGGAGAAAAAGATGAAAGTACCCTCTTCCTAGTTCAGTCAGCATTATCATATGGGACTGGCAGAGTTTTTTGGCCCATAGATTTTCTGGCCCATATCTGATACAGTACTGAACAATACAAGCGAGGTAGATAGCGATGCTCTGAAAGCTTGGTGGATTTAACATATGCAATGTTCAAAAGTCCTCTAGGTTTGCATATAATTAGTTTGTGTGCAGAACATTCAGAGATGCTAATCTTTCCTAATGAGATGGTGCTAACGAGTTCTTCAAGGTGAAAAAGTGTCCTTCAGTGGGCCTCACTCATTGGGTTATGCTCTAATTGTAAGTCTCTGGAGCGTCTGCTAAATTACTAAAATGTAAATGTAACGTTAGCATGTGACTTCAACATTGCCATTCGAAAGAGCCTGATGTGGAGTGTCCGTGTTTGTGTGTTCAGTTATATGATTTGACGCTCAGAAAAACAGCAACATGTTTTTTAATAATAATGTTTTTGTCATGTCTGCTCCCGCTCTTCCCTCCCCCGGGCGCTTGAGGGCACCAGGCTGCCCTGCATCACACACACCTGCTGTCCCTCGTCACGCGCTTCAGCGATATTGGACTCACCTGGACTCACTTATCATCTGTTTATTACCTCCCCTATATTTGTCAGTTTCCCTGCTCTGTTCCCTGCTGATGCATTGATTGTTTTTTGTCTTTGTTTTCTTGTATGCTGACGCTGTTCCTGTCTCGTTCCATGTCCGTTCTTTATTAAATGTTTTACTCCCCGTACCTGCTTCGTCTCTCCAGCGTCATTTCATTCCATGGGTGGCAGGGTAGCCTAGTGGTTAGAGCGTTAGAGCGTAACCGAAAGGTTGCAAGTTCAAATCCCTGGACTGACATGGTTCGAATCTGTCATTCTGCACCTGAACAGGCAGTTAACCCACTGTGTTACTAGGCTGTCATTGAAAATACGATTTTTTTCTTAATTTTAACCGACTTGCCTAGTTAAATTAAGGTATATAAATAAATGTTACAGAATGCATCAGCCATCACACGAAGCATCGGGGAGCACTGGCGTTCCGGTTGGTATGGTGGCATCGGCTCTGGTTCGCCACCGATGGAACCGGGGGTGCCTAGCCAGCTCGTCGGGCTTCCACGCCCTAGCTCGAGAGGTTTCCTTGGCTTGGTTGGTGCCCACCCCACGTCGGGCCTCAGCCGGATCGTCGGTTTTTGTTCGCCCAGCCGATCCAGGAGTTTTTTTTTGTTTGGTTTTTGTTTTGTTGGTGACGTCGGGGTGGATTCCGCCGCAGATGGAACCGGGGGTGCTTAAGCCAGCCCGTAAGGCTTTCACGCCCTGGCTGGCTCGAGATGTTTCCTTGACTCGGTTGGCTCGGCAGCTTTCCATCCCACGTCACTCTCCACCGGATCATCGAGCTCCCTCTCTGCAGCGGGATCGACAGGCGTTTTGCCTCAGTCGGATTGTCTGGCTTCCATGCCTCAGCCGGCTCGCCAGGCTCTCACGCTCCTGCCGGTTCGTTGGGCTCCCACGCGCCAATCGGCTTGCCCAGCGCCCATGTCTCGGCCGGTTCGCCCAGGACGCCGGGTGGCGAGGGAGGGGGGGTACTGTCTCGTCTGCTCCTGCTCTTCCCTCCCCGGGCGCTTGAGGGCGCCAGGCTGCCCTGCATCACACACACCTGCCGTCCCTCGTCACGCGCTTCAGCAATATTGGACTCACCTGGACTCAGTTATCATCTGTTTATTACTTCCCCTATATTTGTCAGTTTCCCTGCTCTGTTCCCTGCTGATGCATTGATTGTTTTTTGTCTTTGTTTTCTTGTATGCTGACGCTGTTCCAGTCTCGTTCCATGTCCGTTCTTTATTAAATGTTTTACTCCCCGTACCTGCTTCGTCTCTCCAGCGTCATTCCATGTGAAAGTTTTACAACATTCTCCTGTTTTTATGTATAGCCTGATCAAATGTGCATGCTCAGCAGTGCAGAAGCGAACAGGGTTCAGACAGCAGCTTCACAAAATAGGCTTTCTTGTTCATTCATTTATTTATGCTGTTTGTTCTGCCAGTGTTGACGAGATGCATCATATCTCTGAACTCTGACAAGGGGTGGGAAAAGTTTTGACTTTTTCCTATCATCCTAGATCACATCGTTTTTATTGTATAAGGGAAAAAATCTCAGATTAAAGTTAAAACATTTTACTGCAGTGGGCTAAATCAGGGTCACAGAGTGATTCTTGGTAAGTTTTAAATAAATCTACTTTGAAACAAAGGTATACACCTCACACACATGGTTAAGGGCTTAAATAAAAGAAGACACCTGTACCATGTCAGATATAGAGTTGAAATGTATTACATTTTGAGTTTGCATCCCAATATTATACTTTATATACATCACAAAAGACTGAAATATAACAAAACTATCTGACATAGAAACACCAGATTCACCGAAAATATTTCAAAAATTCCACCCATGAGGCCAAAGAGTGCACTTCTGGTCATTGACTGCAGGGAGGGGCTACAGACAATTCTGACACCTCAGCACAGACACAGAATCAGATCAAGACAGACTACTTTAGAAGAGGTGAAGTGAACCACAAATAATTTGGACTGAGGAATATAAAATACATTCGGAAAGTATTCAGACCCCTTCAATTTTTCCAGTCTTATTCTCAAATTGATTACAACTTTTTTTCCCCTCATCAATCTGCACACAATACCCCATAATGACAAAGCAAAAACAGGCTTTTAAAAACGTTACATTAACATAAGTATTCAGACCCTTTGTTACTTTGTTGAAGTTACTTTGCTGAAGCACCTTTGGCAGCGATTACAGCCTCAAGTCTTCTTGGGGAGTTTCTCCCATTCTTCTCTGCAGATCCTCTCAAGCTCTGTCAGGTTGGATGGGGAGCGTCGCTGCACAGCTATTTTCAGGTCTCTTCAGAGATGTTCGATCGAGTTCAAGTCCGCGCTCTGGCTGGGCCACTCAAGGACATTCAGACATTTGTTCCGAAGCCACTCCTGCATTGTCTTGGCTGTATGCTTAGGGTCGTTGTCCTGTTGGAAGGTGAACCTTCTCCCCAGTCTGAGGTCCTGAGCGCTCTGGAGCAGGTTTTCATCAAGGATCTCTCTGTACTTTTCTCTGTTCATCTTTCCCTTGATCCTGACTAGTCTCCCAGTCCCTGCCACTGAAAAACATCCCCACAGCATGATGCTGCCACCACCATGCTTCACCGTAGGGATGGTGCCAGGTTTCCTCCAGATGTGACGCTTAGCATGCAGGCCAAAGAATTCCATCTTGGTTTCATCAGACCAGAGAATCTTGTCTCTCATGGTCTGAGAGTCCTTTAGGTGCCTTTTGGCAAACTCCAAGCGGGTTGTTAAATAAAATAAAATAAAATGCTATTAGTCACATGTGCCGAATACAACAGGTGTAGACCTTACAGTGAAATGCTTCCTTACAAGCCCTTAACCAACATTGCAGTTTAAAAATATGAATATGAATAAGAAATAAAAGTAACAAGTAGTTAAAGAGCAGCAGTTAAATAACAATAGCGAGACTATATACGGGGGGGGGGTACCGGTTAGTCGAGGTGATTGAGGTAATATGTACATGTAGGTAGAGTTATTAAAGTGACTATGCATAGATAATAACAGAGAGTAACAGCAGCATAGAAGAGGGGAGGGCAATGCAACTAGTCTGGGTAGCCTTTTGATTAGCTGTTCAGGAGTCTTATGGCTTGGGGGTAGAAGCTGTGTAGAAGCCTCTTGGACCTAGACTTGGCGCTCCGGTACAGTTTGCGGTAGCAGAGAGAACAGTCTATGACTAGGGTGTCTGGAGTCTTTGACATTTTTTAGGGCCTTCCTCTGACACCGCCTGGGATAAGGTTTCTGGATGGCAGGAAGCTTGGCCCCGGTGATGTACTGGGCCATACGCACTACCCTCTGTAGTGCCTTGCGGTCGGAGGCCTATCAGTTGCCATACCTGGCAGTGATGCAACCTGTCAGGATGCTCTCGATGGTGCGGCTGTAAAACCTTTTGAGGATCTGAGGACCCATGCCAAATCTTTTCAGTCTCCTGAGAGGGAATATGTTTTGTCGTGCCCTCTTCACGACTGTCTTGGTGTGCATGGACCATGTTAGTTTGTTGGTGATGTCGAAGCCAAGGAACTTGAAGCTCTCAACCTGCTCCACTACAGCCCCATCGATGAGAATGGGGGCGTGCTCGGTCCTCCATTTCCTGTAGTTCACAATCATCTCCTTTTTCTTGATCACATTGAGGGAGAGGTTTTTGTCCTTGCATCACACAGTCAGGTCTCTGACCTCCTCCCTATAGGCTGTCTCATCATTGTCAGGCCTACCACTGTTGTGTCAACAGCAAACTTAATGATGGTTTTGGAGTCGTGCCTGGCCGTGCAGTCATGAGTAAACAGGGAGTACAGGAGGGGACTGAGCACGCACCGCTGAGGGGCCCCCGTGTTGAGGATCAGCATGCAAATCTGTTGTTACCCACCCTTACCAACTGGGGGCGGCCCGTCAGGAAATCCAGGATCCAGTTGCAGAGGGACGTGTTGAGTCCCAGGGTTATTGATGAGCTTTGAGGGCACTATGGTGTTGAAATACTGAGCTGTAGTCAATGAATAGCATTCTCACATAGGTGTTCCTTTTGTCTTGGTGTGAAAGGGCAGTGTGGATCTGTTGGTGTTGTATGCAAATTGGAGTGGGTCTAGGGTTCCTGAGATAAGGGTGTTGATGTGAGCCATGACCAGCCTTTTCAAAGCATTTCATGGCTACAGACGTGGGTGCTACAGGTCGGTAGTCCTTTAGGCAGGTTACCTTAGTGTTCTTGGACACAGAGACTATGGTGGTCTGCTTGAAACATGTTGGTATTACAGACTCAGACAGGGAGATGCTGAAAATGTCAGTGAAGACACTTGCCAGTTGTCTAGCGTATGCTCGGAGTACACGTCCTGGTAATCCGTCTGGCCCTGCGGCCTTGTGAATGATGACCTGTTTGAAGGTCTTACTCACATCGGCTGCGGAGAGCGTGATCACACAGTCGTCCAGCTGGTGCTCTCATGCATGTTTCAGTGTTATTTGCCTCAAAGTGAGCATAGAAGTAGTTTAGCTTGTCTAGTAGTCTCGTGTCACTGGGCAGCACTCGGCTGTGCTTCCCTTTGTAGTTTGTAATAGTTTGCAAGCCCTGCCGCATGCGACGAGCGTCAGAGCCAGTGCCTTTTACCGAGGAGTGGCTTCCGTCTGGCCACTCTACCATAAAGGCCTGATTGGTGGAGTGTTGCAGAGATGGTTGTCCTTCTGGAAGGTTCTCACATCTCCACAGAGGAACTCTGGAGCTCTATCAGATTGATCATGTTCTTAGTCACCTCCCTGATCAAGGCTCTTCTCCCACTATTTCTCAGTTTGGCCGGGCAGCCAGCTATAGGAAGAGTCTTGATGGTCCTAAACTTCTTCCATTTAAGAATGATGGAGGCTAAATCCTTCAACCTCATGGCTTGGTTTTTGCTCTGACATGCACTGTCAACTCTGGGACCTTGTATAGACAGATGGGTGCCTTACAAAATTATATCCAATCAATTGAATTTACCACAGGTGGACTCCAACAGAGTTGTAAAAACATCTCAAGGATGATCAAGGGAAAAATGAGTCACCTGAGCTAAAATTCGAGCCTCATAGCAAAGGGTCTGAATACTTATGTAAATAAGGTATTTCTGTTTTTTATTTGTAATAAATTTGACATTTTAAAAAACTGTTTTTGCTTTGTCATTATGGGGTATTGTGTGTAGATTGATGAGGATTTTTTTTATTAATTTCATCCATTTTAGAATAAGGCTGTAACGTAACAAAATGTGCAAAAAGGGAAAGGGTCTGAATACTTTCCCAATGCACTGTATTCTAAAAAAGATCAGAACGCAGCCATCAAGACACAGGACATGTTAGGTATAACATGGTATAAACATGGTAACATGGTATGGCCAGGTATAAACAGGGCTATTGACTGGCATTGGCAGCAGGGTGAAAAACAGAAGCTGACACACTTTAGTTAAAATGAGAACACACTGCTGTTAGTAGTCTTCCGGGCTTGATTTGTATAATAAAAACATTTGCCTTGGCTGCAGATGAAATGACACCTCCCTGGAAAAGCTAGTTCTCTTCACTTAAAGTTAGGTAACAGTTGTTCTTTGTTGCGAGGTTTGTGCTGTCTAAGCAGTGAGCTTCACAGACGGTCATTAAAAGTGAGAAGATGACATTTGAACTGCATTCTTCATGTTTGGCATAAATCATATTGATTATAAAGAACCTGTCATTTCCCTCCTCATCACACCCAGGAGAGGTGTCTGCATGCACCGTTATTAAAACCACAACAGGGAGTATGTAAACAAGTATTAGCATATTTTGAATCGTTATTAATTGGATGTGTTTCAACTACCAAGCTGATTATATCATAATAAGTCTATCATCTATCATAACGCAATAAGTCTGTGCGGCAAAGAGGGACATGGGTAAATTGAAGTTGGTCCAGAACAAAGCAGCACATATCACACTTAGATGTACACGGAGGGCAAATGTCAGCTGGCTCAAAGTTGAGGAGAGATTGACTACATCACTATGGTAACATGACAATGGTCCTTGTGCGAGGTATTGATATGTTGAAGGTACCGAACTATCTGTTCAAGCAGTTGGCACACAGTTAAGACACTCATCGGTACAACACAAGACATGCAATAAGTATGAGGGGACGGCTGCCATTTAACAGACTCCTAACCATTGTTTATAACTTATTTTGTACATAAAGTTTCTGCTAACCGTCTCTTATGACCGAAAAGAGCTTCTGATATCAGAACAGCGATTACTCACCTCCAACTGGACCAGGATTTTTTTCTTTAATGAGTCTGACGCGAAAGATAATCTGTTACTCCCAGACCAAATCCCGATTCGCATGAAGAGGAGATGGAGATACAGGGGCCGCAGATCCGGGTGCCTTGTGAGATTTCATCGGCGAGTGGGTAATCTGCCTCTACCATCTGTCCTATTAGCCAACGTGCAATCACTGGAGAATAAATAGTATGAGCTCCGTACGAGACTATCCTACCAACAGGACATTCAAATCTGTAATATCTTATGTTTCACATAGTCCTGGCTGAACGAGGACATGGATTATATACAGCTGGTTGGGTTTTCCGTGCATTGGCAAGACAGAACATCTACCTCTGTTAAGAAGAGGGGTGGTGATTTGTGTCTATTTGTCAATAACAGCTGGTGTGCGATCTCTAATATTAAATTTGTCTCAAGGTTTTGCTCAACTGTGGTAGAGTACATCATAATAAGCAGTAGACCACACTATCTGCCAAGAGAGTTTTCATCTATATTTTTCGTAGCCGTCTATTTACCACCACAAACCGATGCTGGCACTAAGACCGCACTCAACGAGCTGTATACCGCCGGTAGGGCCATGAGAAGACAAGAACATGCTCATCCAGATGCAGCGCTCCTAGTGGCCGGGGATTTTAATGCAGGACAATTTTTATCTGTTTTACCTCATTTCTACCAGCATGTCACATGTGCAACCAGAGGGCAAAAAAAGCTCTAGACCACCTTTACTCCACACACAGAGACGCGTACAAAGCTCTCCGTCGCCCTCCATTTGTGTCACGACCGTGTGTAGAAACGGACCAAGGTGCAGCGCGATACGGTTTCCACATATTTAATAGTGAAACACACAAAACAAAACAATAAAGAATAAACGAAACGTGACGACAATGGAGTGCTAACATGCAACTACACATAAACAATATCCCACAAACGCAGGTGGGAAAAACAACTACTTAAATATGATCCCCAATTAGAGACAACGATTACCAGCTGCCTCTAATTGGGAATCATACAAAACACCAACATAGAAAAATAAACTAGAACACAACATAGACATAGAAATACTAGATCACCCCCTATTCACGCCCTGATCTACTATACCATAGAGAAACAATTTGGCAAATCTGTGTCACACCCTGATTTGTTTCACTTGTCCTTGTGATTGTCTCCACCCCCCTCTAGGTGTCGCCCATCTTCCCCATTATCCCAGGTGTATTTATACCTGTGTTCTCTGTTTGTCCATTGCCAGTTCGTCTTGTTTGTCGAGTCAACCAGCGTTTTTGTTGTCAGCTCCTGCTTTTCCCAGTCTTTCTTCTTATTTTATTTTCTCGCCCTCCTGGTTTTGACCCTTTCCTGTCCTGACTCTGAGCCCGCCTGCCTGACTACTCTGCCTGCCCCTGACCCCGAGCCTGCTCTGGATAAGAGCGTCTGCTAAAATGACGTAAATGTAAATGGATTGTTGACCTCTGGATTGTTGACCTATTTCCTGCCCCTGTTGGACTATTAAACCATTGTCTATTCGACGTGTCTGCATCTGGGTCTTACCTTGATTCCTGACAATGTGACCATAATTCTATCCTCCTGATTCCTGCTTACAAGCAAAAACTAAAGCAGGAGATACCAGTGACTCGCTCAATACAGATGTGTTCAGATGGCACGGATACTAAGCTAAGCTAAACTAAGCTAAGCTAGCACAGACTGGAATATGTTCTGGGATTCATCTGATGGCATTGACGAGTATACCACCTCAGTCACCGGCTTCATCAATAAGTATATCGATGATGTCGTCCCCACAGTGACAGTACATACATATCCCAACCAGAAGCCATGGATTACAGGCAATATCCGCACCAAGCTAAAGGCTAGAGCTGCCGCTTTCAAGGAGGGGACACTAATCCGGACGCTGGAGGCTCCGGACTGCCGACCGTCGCTGGAGGCTCCGGACTGGGGACCGTCGCTGGAGGCTCCGGACTGGGGACCGTCGCTGCAGGCTCCGGACTGGGGACCGTCGCTGCAGGCTCCGGACTGGGGACCGTCGCTGCAGGCTCCGGACTGGAGACCGTCGCTGCAGGCTCCGTGCCATGGATCGTCGCTACAGGCTCCGGGCCATGGATCGTCACTGGAGGCTTCGTACCATGGATCATCACCGGAGGCTTCGTACCATGGATCATCACCAGAGGCTCCGGGCCATGGATCATCACTGGAGGCTTTGTGCCCTGGATCATCACTGGAGGCTTCGGACCATGGATCATCACTGGAGGCTTCGTACGTGGAGCCGGAACAGGTCTCACCGGACTGAGGAGACGTACTGGAAGCCTGGTGCCTGGAGCTGCCACAGGGCTTACCAGGCTGGGGAGACACACTGGATGCCTGGTACGGGGAACCGGAACAGGTCTCACCGGACTGGGGAGATGCACTGGAAGCCTGGTGCGTGGAGCAGGCACCGGATACACTAGGCCGTGGAGGCGCACTGGAGGTCTCGAGCGTAGAGCTGGCACAACCCGTCCTGGTTGGATGCTAACTTTCGCCCGGCAAATGCGGGGCGCAGGCACAGGACGCACTGGGCTGTGAAGGCGCACCGGAGACACAGTGCGGTGCAGGATATCCTGAGGATATCCAGAGCAGGTGCAGGATATCCTGGGCCAAAGAGACGCACCGGAGACCAGGAGCGCTGAGCCGGCACAAACCGTCCTGGCTGAATGCCCACTCTAGCACGGCGAATGCGAGGAGCCAGCAACGAGCACACCGGGCTGTGAATGCGCACTGGCGACACAGTGCGCATCACCGCATAACACAGTGCCTAACCGGTCACACGCTCCCCACTGTAAGCACAGGGAGTTGGCTCAGGTCTAAACCCTGACTCCGCCAATCTCCCCGTGTTCCCCCCCCCAAAACATTGGGGGAGCTGCCTCTCGGGTTTCCGTTGTTGTTCTAATTCCTCGTATGGTCGCCGTTCCGCTCTTGCTGCCTCCATCTGCTCCCTTGAACTGCGATACTCTCCAACCCGCGTCCAGGGTCCTTCTCCATTCAGGATTTCCTCCCATGTCCATTCATCCTGGCCACGCTGCTTGGTCTGTTTTGGTGGGATCTTTTGTTACGTCTCTCGTCGAAAGGAGTGGACCAAAGCGCAGCGTGGAAAGTGTTCATGATATTTATTTTCAAAAAACACTCAAACAAAATAACCGAAGTGAAAACGAATGCGCACAGTTCTGTCAGGTACAGACACGAAACAGAAAACAAGATCCCACAAAACTCAAACGGAAAATGACAACTTATATATGATCCCCAATCAGAGACAACGATAGACAGCTGCCTCTGATTGGGAACCACACTCGGCCAAAACAAAGAAATATAAAACATAGACTTTCCCACCCGAGTCACACCCTGACCTAACCAAACATAGAGAATAATAGGGATCTCTAAGGTCAGGGCGTGACAAGAGCCATGACTACATGGAGCTCTCTGCCACCCCAGGTAACTCAAGCTAGCAATAACACCTGATAAGAGAACACCTTACTGCACAAAGGTGACTGTGAAGAGACAGCCATGTTATATACTGTACCAGTCAAAAGATTGGACACACCTACTCATTCAAGGGTTTTTATTTATTTGTACTATTTTCTACATTGTAGAATAATAGTGAAGACATCAACACTATGAAATAACACATATGGAATCATATGGTAACCAAAAAAGTGTTAAAAAAATAAAAAATATATTTTATATTTAAGAATCTTCAAAGTAGCCACCCTTTGCCTTGATGACAGCTTTGCACACTCTTGTACTCACTGTAAAGAGGCACAACCATTTTATATATCTTGTTCTCATTGTACTATGTACTAGACCTAGATATTGTGTGTATGTACTGATACAGCATGCAGGCTATGTGTGACGTTTTAGATGTACGTATTTTAGTCCTTGACTAATAGTGTTCTGTACTATGTATTATATCATGTTTCATGTGGACCCCAGGAAGAGTAGCTGCTGCTTTTGCAGCGGCTAATAGGGATCCTAATAAATACCAAATACTAAAGTCTCAGAGTTTTAGTGTTGTGGTGAAAACATCCATGTCATTTTCTTACATTGATGTTTGATCGGTGTAGAGAGCTCATGACATCATGAGAGGACTGGAGGACTAACAGCTCATCAGACTGTCTTCTCTTAATCACACGTGATGTTCCACTAGTTCAGAATTAACTACACTATTATTACAAAAGTATGTGGACACACGTTCAAATTAGTGATTTTGGCTATTTCAGCCACAACCGTTGCTGACAGGTATAGAAAATCGAGCACACCGCCATGCAATCTCCATAGACAAACATTGGCAGTAGAATGACCTTACTGAAGAGCTCAGTGACTTTCAACGCGACACCGTCATAGAATGCCACGTTTCTAACAAGCCAGTTTGTCAAATTTCTGGCAGGCCAGAGCTGCCCAGGTCAACTGTAAGTGCAGTTATTATGCAGTTATTATGCAGTCTCACTGTGGTCTTCCTAAGTAATCTACTGATGATAAGGTCTCACTGTGGTCTTCTTCTGGAGTCATCTAGTGATGATAAGGTCTCACTGTGGTCTTCTGGAGTCATCTAGTGATGATAAGGTCTCACTGTGGTCTTCTGGAGTCATCTAGTGATGATAAGGTCTCACTGTGGTCTTCTGGAGTCATCTAGTGATGATAAGGTCTCACTGTGGTCTTCTGGAGTCATCTAGTGATGATAAGGTCTCACTGTGGTCTTCTGGAGTCATCTAGTGATGATAAGGTCTCACTGTGGTCTTCTGGAGTCATCTCGTGATGATAAGGTCTCACTGTGGTCTTCTGGAGTCATCTAGTGATGATGTCTGACTGTGGTCTTCTGGAGTCATCTAGTGATGATATCTTCAGAAGACCACAGTGAGACCTTATCTCTCACACCTCCACGTGACTCTAACTCTGCCTTCATCCACAGAGACCGGTGCACTTTCATCCCACAGATATTGCCGTACCAAGAGATAAACAAATTATTACAACAACACCCTGCTGTATCACAGATCAGAATAATTGGGCCATGCATGTTTTGGTATAATCAAGTCATTAATCCTATAGATCCCTGGGACTCCCCTCCCAATCACATCTCCCTCTGTAATCTCCATCTCCTCTCATCCTCAGCAGTTTTGCACCGATGATTTTGCATCCTGCAGAGGTTCTGATTAACCCTCATTAGCAATCTCTCACTGATATTATTAATGACTGTTTCAGAGACCTACCAGCAGTGCTGACACATGCGCTGGATTATGAATTTGGAGGGCTTATCTTTAAGTGGAGCGCTGGTGGCTCTGAGTCCATGGGAATGAAGAAATCCATTTGTTGCCTTACATCGTTTCTATATTTATAGATCATTAAGGATCATTACGTGAAGTAAGACGCTTGGTTACCTGGGGGTTTTTTCACTAAGAAACGCCTTCATTGCATTTGTTTCTAAAGATACTAATGTAACGGTCCAAAATGTAGTTTGCGTCAAAATCTTCCCGCTTAACATCGCAATTTTCCTTGAGGTGCATAAAAGGTGCACATTACACCCACAACTCTGATATGGGAACTTGCATTATTACACAAAAGAGCTCAGAGCAATTTCAAAGTATATTTTCGTGTGCGTTTGACACCAAAATAGGTATTTTAATGAATCCATTACTTAATAGCCCTGAAACATCCCGTCTAAATGTTGGCCCTTCCTGTTCTACATGGAGCGTATGTTGAGGCATTGCTGACCCCCCCAGGAGAGGCCCAGGGGTGAGCAGAAGCGCCTCCCAGCTGTGAGCCCTCAGGCTGGGCAGCTGAGGGAACGACGAGCCTCCTGTTTATGGAGCTGACTCTCTTTCTCATTCCTCTCGCTCTGCTTTCACTCAAAAAAAAAAGAGAGAAAAAAAAACACGAGAGGAAGTAGTATTTGTGAGAACTGAGCTATCTAGACATGTGGTTGTCCGTGTGTTTGTCTTTGTGGGTGTGCATTAGATGGAGGCAATGAAGCTGGTCTTAATACAGATTGATTGAATGCAGGTTGGATGTTTGCCTTTCTACCCACTACAGGGGGCGGAGGACTGAGTACACACGGAACCCATGATTAATAAAGGAGAGACGTAGTGTTCCGTGTTCTATTACATCAGACCTATTTAAATGAGGACATAGTGTATAACACCTCGTTGTGATGATTTTATAAGACCCTCTATTTCCAAGGTACTCCTTGTTGCTTGCTGAATCTTGTGTGCAATAGTCCCCCCCCCCCCCCCCCCCCCCCGCCTCTGTTTTATTTTTTCTTGACTGAAATATTGAGCGATCTTAACAGGGGGTGATTATCAAAGGGAAAGGAGCAGCAGAGGTGCGTATGCTTTACTTCTCTGCGCCTATCTTTTGGGAAGCTATTTTATAAGATCCACGATTACGGCACTCTTGATGTTGCAGCAGGGAAGTGTATTTCCGCTGGAATCCAATGCAGAGAGAGACTTCATGAGTTGGAGCTGGTGTGTAATGATGCCTTTTGGTGTACAGGCTAATTCCATATAGATCTGCACATGGCAAAAACAAGGGGATCAGGCATTAGCGGCATCATGTGAATCCCTGCTGTCAGTGTAATCAGTAAAATAGTAATCAAAGACGGGGAAATGGCCTGCTTATATGAATAACATATTAATGCAGGGTAGAATACCTTCTGTCCTCCATCTTCAACATGTCAAATTGTGGCATAAATCATGTTAATAGGGCCCATCTGTATTCATATTAGCTGATCATATTTCCTCATGAAAAGGCTTATTTGTTGAATGGAAGTGCAATTCCGTATGCAGACTGCTCAAGGAAGACGGGACTGTGTGTGTGTGTGTGTGTGTGTGTGTGTGTATGTGTGTGTGTGTGTGTGTGTGTGTGTGTGTGTGTGTGTGTGTGTGTGTGTGTGTGTGTGTGTGTGTGTGTGTGTGTGTGTGTGTGTGTGTGTGTGTGTGTGTGTGTGTGTGTGTGTGTGTGTGTGTGTGTGTGTGTGTGTGTGTACAAAAATGGCACTTCCATTCAAATCCAGAAATGTATATTGAGAAAATTGAAATGTACTTTTACCTGGAAACCCCCCCCCACCACACACACACACACACACACACACACACACACACACACACACACACACACACACACACACACACACACACACACACACACACACACACAGCGACAAGCAGCAGAGCAGCGAGTTAAATTAATAGAATCTTGTTTGTCTCCACATATGAGTGTACCTTCCAGGCAGGGGCTGTGGAAAGCTCTGGGTACAAAGGCATGAGGGGATGAGCTGAGTGGGCCATAGTCACAGAACAGGGCTGAAATGATTCACACAATCCTGCTACTGAGCCAACGTAGCGCTATCTCTCATGCACAGCATCGCTCCTGAAGACAATCTCTCCTGAACAGCATCGCTCCTGAACAGCATCTCTGCTGAACAGCATCTCGTGTTCAGCAGCAAGGATAGACGCATCTGAATAAGCAACAAGGAGACAGACAGACAGACAGACAGACAGACAGACAGACAGACAGACAGACAGACAGACAGACAGACAGACAGACAGACAGACAGACAGACAGACAGACAGACAGACAGACAGACAGACAGACAGGAGGTTCTTCAGAGAGAAAAAAAAGTTTTGGGGGGAAGTTTCCAATAGCCACTACTGGCAAGAGGAGGAACAAGGATTATTTTTTATTTTTTTTCAACCAAAAGTTAATCACATTCTATTTAAATTTGAGTAAAAAACTGTAGGAGCAGCTCTATCAACAAGATGTGTTATTTGTTTCAATGTCAGCTTTCAGTATACTGTATGTCTGTAACACAAGTGCAAAAATGCTACTTATTCAGACACAAACGACACACATAAAAACATCACACACACACACACACATAAATACACAAGCAGAACACTCCTGGTGAAATTTTTGAGGACGAATCCAGCTTTGATCCGCAATTTGGTTCTGTCAGCAGAAATAGGAACATACCTTTCCACTCTGCCTGCTAAGTCACACAGAGGCACAGGCATCTTGCATGGCTGCAACAAGATTATGGCTTTGGGAGGGAGAAATCACGCTTGTGTGAAATTACCCAAAGACATTCAATTCTAGAGGGACTATTCACGCGATGACGACGACGACTCTGGAAAAAAAGAGTAGTAAAAAAAAACATCCTCATTTATACAGTAAGGGAAAGTAATGAGTTTGTATTCAGTAAGTACTTTAGTATCCTCGCAAAAGATTCCTGTCATGGAGAGATTTTAGTGTCAAATAAAATCTAATTCAATTTGATTAATTAAATTTGATCAAATTAAAACATTTGGAAACCTAGGCCCAAAAAGACCTTGAAAGTACGTTTTACAGATTGCGTAGCCACTTGAATGTGATGTGATGAAAACAGGTCAGAGACAGACAGGAGCGTTAGGGGAGCATCGTGAGCACACCGACTGACCTTGGTCTCCTCTAATGGGCTGGAGCACCACTGTGAGAACCCTGGGTTCCATGTGTATTTACTGTAGCTAGCGGAGTAAGCAGAATTAGAAAAATATCACACAACGTAGGTATCTGCAATGCTCTGAAGTGATGACCTACACAGTGTTCCAATGAGCATCGCACCATAACCCCTGTATTATGAAGGCAGGAGTGAAACTCATTAGCTGGTGTATACACAGAGCCAACTTTGGATACATACACTATATATACAAAAGTGTGTGGACACCCCTTCAAATGAGTGGATTCGGGCTATTTCAGCTATACCTGTTCCTGGGGCTGTTTTCCATGGTTCGGGCTAGGTCCCTTAGTTCCAGTGAAGGGAAATCTTAACACTACAGCATACAATAAACAGCATACAATAACATTCTAGATCATTCTGTGCTTCCAACTTTGTGGCCACAGTTTTGGGGAAGGCCTTTTCCTGTTTCTTGACAATGCCCCTGTGCACAAAGTGAAGTCCATACATAAATGGTTTGTCGAGATTGGTGTGGAAGAACATGACTGGCCTGCACAGAGCCCTGACCTCAACCCCATCGTACACCTTTGGGGTGAATTGGAACGCCGACTGAGAGCCAGGCCTAATCGCCCATTGGAACGCCGACTGCGAGCCAGGCCTAATCGCCCAACATCAGTGCATGACCTCACTAATGGTCTTGTGGCTGAATGGAAGAAAGTCCCTGCAGGAATGTTCCATCAACTAGTGGAAAGCTATCCCAGAGGAGTGGAGGCTGTTATAGCAGCAAAGGGGGGAACCAACTCCATATTAATACCCATGATTTTGGAATGAGATGTTCGACGAGCAGGTGTCCACATACTTTTGATCGTCAAATCAAATCAAATGTTATTTGTCACATGCGCTGAATACATCAGGTGTAGACCTACAGTGAAATGCTGAATACATCAGGTGTAGTAGACCTTACAGTGAAATGCTGAATACATCTGGTGTAGTAGACCTTACAGTGAAATGCTGAATACAACAGGTGTAGTAGACCTTACTGTGAAATGCTTACTTACAAACACTTAAGCAACAATGCAGTTTTAAGAAAAATACCTAAAAAATAAGAAATAAAAGTAACAAATAATTAAAAAGCAGCAGTAAAATAACAATAGCGAGGCTATATACAGGGGTACCGGTACAGAGTCAATGTCGCACATTGGGGCACCGGTTAGTCGAGGTAGTTGAGGTAATATGTACATGTAGGCAGAGTTATTAAAGTGACTATGCATAGCTGATAATAACAGAGAGTAGCAGCGGTGTAAAAGAGGTGGGGCAATGCAAATAGTCTGGGTAGCCATTTGATTAGATGTTCAGTAGTCTTATGGCGAAACCGCTTGCCGTATGGTAGCAGAGAGAACTGTCTATGGCTAGACTTGGCGCTCCGGTACCGCTTGCCGTGCGGTAGCAGAGAGAACAGTCTATGACTAGATTTGGCGCTCCGGTACCGCTTGCCGTGCGGTAGCAGAGAGAACAGTCTATGACTAGATTTGGCGCTCCGGTACCGCTTGCTGTGTGGTAGCAGAGAGAACAGTCTATGACTAGATTTACGTCTGCTTTTTAGGCATGTTAGAGTATGAGCACGATGTACATTAACCCTGGGTATTAATCTGGATGTAGGTTCAAAGGAAAGTAATGACCTGTTCAGGTCTCAGGGGCAGCGACCCAAATGTGGGTGTAATAAGACCTCAGTAAGCAACTACTTACCTGGCAAATTCCTGTACTCAGAAAACTGTTTAGTCAGATATTTGAGTGCTGAGCAAGTAGAAACCACCCAGGGGCCCCTTACCACTGGGCAAAGACATCAATTCAACTTCTATTCCACGTTGGTTCAAGTCATTTCGTTGAAATTACGTGGAAACAACATTGATTCAACCAGCGTGTGCCCAGTGGGTAAGAACTGGGGGGTCATCATCAACCTAGCTTTAGGTTGTGATATGATCCAAATTGATCTGAACCCGAGGTAATAGCTAGGACACTGGGCAGGGTGATCATAGGTGTGTACCCAAACCAATACTGACAGGTTGATTAAAGGAGCCTACAGAGAACAGCAGCAGGGGTCCAGCTCCAGGGGTTTTGTCTGTCATACTGCCCCCCCCCCCTCTCTCTCCTCTCTCTCTCTGAGGTCGTCCCTGGCTGGCCGTCCCCTCCCCCCTCTCTTCTCTCTCCTCTTTGAGGTCTTCCCTGGCTGGCTGTCCCCTCGCTCTCCCCTCTCTCTCGCTCTCTGAGGTCAAATCAAATCAAGTTTATTTTATATAGCCCTTCGTACATCAGCTAATATCTCGAAGTGCTGTACAGAAACCCAGCCTAAAACCCCAAACAGCAAGCAATGCAGGTGTAGAAGCACGGTGGCTAGGAAAAACTCCCTAGAAAGGCTTAAACCTAGGAAGAAACCTAGAGAGGAACCAGGTTATGAGGGGTGGCCAGTCCTCTTCTGGCTGTGCCGGGTGGAGATTATAACAGAACATTGCCAAGATGTTCAAATGTTCATAAATGACCAGCATGGTCAAATAATACTAATCAGGAGTAAATGTCATTTGGCTTTTCATAGCCGATCATTAAGAGTATCTCTACCGCTCCTGCTGTCTCTAGAGAGTTGAAAACAGCAGGTCTGGGACAGGTAGCACGTCCGGTGGACAGGTCAGGGTTCCATAGCCGCAGGCAGAACAGTTGAAACTGGAACAGCAGCAAGGCCAGGTGGACTGGGGACAGCAAGGAGTCATCATGCCCGGTAGTCCTGACGCATGGTCCTAGGGCTCAGGTCCTCCGAGAGAGAGAGAGAAAGAAAGAGAGACGGAGAGAATTAGAGAGAGCATACTTAAATTCACACAGGACACCGGATAAGACAGGAGAAGTACTCCAGATATAACCAACTGACCCTAGCCCCCCGACACATAAACTACTGCAGCATAAATACTGGAGGCTGAGACAGGAGGGGTCAGGAGACACTGTGGCCCCATCCGATGATACCCCCGGACATGGCCAAACAGGAAGGATTGAACCCCACCCACTTTGCCAAAGCACAGCCCCCGCACCACTAGAGGGATATCTGGTGGTCTTCCCTAGCTGGCCGTCCCCTCCCCCCTCTCTCCTCTCTCTCTCTCCTCTTTGAGGTCTTCCCTGGCTGGCTGTCCGCTCCGCTCTCCCCTCTCTCTCTCCTCTCTCTCTCTGAGGTCGTCCCTAGCTGGCCGTCCCCTCCCCCCTCTCTCCTCTCTCTCTCTCCTCTTTGAGGTCTTCCCTGGCTGGCTGTCCCCTCCGCTCTCCCCTCTCTCTCTCCTCTCTCGCTCTCTGAGGTCGTCCCTGGCTGGCCGTCCCCTCCCCCCTCTCTCTTCTCTCTCTCTCCTCTTTGAGGTCTTCCCTGGCTGGCTGTCGCCTCTGCTCTCCCCTCTCTCTCTCCTCTCTCGCTCTCTGAGGTCTTCCCTGGCTGTCCGTCCCCTCCCCCCTCTCTTCTCTCTCCTCTTTGAGGTCTTCCCTGGCTGGCTGTCCCCTCTGCTCTCCCCCCTCTCTTCTCTCTCTCTCGCTCTCTGAGGTCTTCCCTGGCTGGCCGTCCCCTCCCCCCTCTCTCTTCTCTCTCTCTCCTCTTTGACGTCTTCCCTGGCTGGCTGTCCCCTCTGCTCTCCCCTCTCTCTCTCCTCTCTCGCTCTCTGAGGTCTTCCCTGGCTGTCCGTCCCCTCCCCCCTCTCTTCTCTCTCCTCTTTGAGGTCTTCCCTGGCTGCCTGTCCCCTCCGCTCTCCCCTCTCTCTCTCCTCTCTCTCTCTCTGAGGTCTTCCCTGGCTGCCTGTCCCCTCCGCTCTTCCCTCTCTCTCTGAGGTCGTCCCTGGCTGGCCGTCCCCTCCCCCCTCTCTCTTCTCTCTCTCTCCTCTCTGAGGTCTTCCCTGGCTGGCCGTCCCCTCCCTCCTCTCTCTCTGAGGTCTTCCCTGGCCGGCCATCTCTCTCTGAGGTCTTCCCTGGACGGCCGTCCCCTCCCCTCCCTCCTCTCTCTCTGAGGTCTTCCCTGGCTGGCCGTCCCCTCCCTCCTCTCTCTCTGAGGTCTTCCCTGGCTGTCCGTCCCCTCCCCCCTCTCTTCTCTCTCCTCTTTGAGGTCTTCCCTGGCTGCCTGTCCCCTCCGCTCTCCCCTCTCTCTCTCCTCTCTCTCTCTCTGAGGTCTTCCCTGGCTGCCTGTCCCATCCACTCTTCCCTCTCTCTCTGAGGTCTTCCCTGGCCGGCCGTCCCCTCCCCTCCCTCCTCTCTCTCTGAGGTCTTACCTGGCTGGCCGTCCCCTCCCTCCTCTCTCTCTGAGGTCTTACCTGGCTGGCCGTCCCCTCCCTCCTCTCTCTCTGAGGTCTTCCCTGGCCGGCCGTCCCCTCCCCTCCTCTCTCTCTGAGGTCTTCCCTGGCCAGCCGTCCCCTCCCCCTCTCTCTCTGAGGTCTTCCCTGGCCAGCCGTCCCCTCCCCCTCTCTCTCTGAGGTCTTCCCTGGCTGGCCGCCCCTTTGAACAGACTGCATGCCAGAACTGAACTCCGTCTGCCGTATGTAGAGGAAAGCGAGCTCAACAGACTGGAAAACTGCAAATTATTTTTGGCAGGGAAATGAAGTGTGAGCTACAGAATTGTGTAAACATTGCAATTAGTTACCTTTTGAGTTCCACTCCATTGAACACGTGACTGGAAGTCATATTGCACATTTTCAAAACAGATCAAAGCGTTTTCAGTCACAGATGTTTACTTCTCATTGTCCATATGAGTTGACACTATGACACAATGTAAAACATCATTACAGTTATAAGTTAAATCTAACAATAAGAATTTCAATCACGCTCATAAAATACACAAGTACTGAAAAGTGAGCGCATATTGAATAGTCAGTATTTAAAAAAGAGCACAAATAATTTTAATAACACCTTTATTAAATAGTTGCTTCCCAAACTATTAACGCTGTGCCATCAGCAATTAGATTTAGATTGGACGGCTGACAAAGTGCATTGTTTAAATATTAATTTAAGAATTAATTTTAATGTTTGATGGTGACACAAAGTGTGCACTTCACAGGACAACCCTGCTGACTGGCTTATCCTCACTGTGCACTGACTACACTTCCTGCCCTGCTGTCTCCACAAGAACCTCCAATATACAACCTGCAATATATAACATCTAATATATAACCTGCAATATATAACATCTAATATATAACCTGCAATATATAACATCTAATATACAACCTGCAATATACAACCTGCAATATACAACCTGCAATATGCAACCTGCAATATACAACCTCCAATATACAACCTCCAATATATAACCTGCAATATATAGCATCTAATATATAACCTGCAATATACAACCTGCAATATATAACATCTAATATACAACCTGCAATATACAACCTGCAATATACAACCTCCAATATACAACCTCCAATATATAACATCTAATATACAACCTACAATATATAACCTGCAATATTTAACCTCCAATATATAACCTCCAATATACAACCTCCAATATACAACATCCAATATATAACCTGCAATATATAACCTCCAATATATAACCTGCAATATATTACATCCAATATATAACCTGCAATATACAACCTCCAATATATAACCTGCAATATACAACCTCCAATATATAACCTGCAATATACAACCTCCAATATATAACCTGCAATATATAACCTGCAATATATAACATCCAATATACCCCTCCAATATACAACATCCAATATATAACCTCCAATAGATAACCTGCAATATATAACATCCAATATATAACCTGCAATATACAACCTCCAATATACAACCTGCAATATACAACCTCCAGCCCACGCAATCTCTAGCTTAAACAGACAGATTTTGATGGGAATGTTTTTATTATGCTAATGCGAACTTTACTTTGACTTAGTATACCTGTATATTGGAGGCGGTATATTGGATATTATATATTGGATGTTGTATATTTACAATCCACTGCATCCGCCAATGGTGGTCTTCCGCATCTGTAACAAGATTCAGGAAACTAGGCGTATGTCGCAAGTCATGACTTCACAGGAGAGCCGTTTGAACGTTAAAAAGAAATTGGGATCAAAATGCGTTTTTTTGGCAGAAATATCTCCTTGAACAAGTGAACTTTCATGTGCCTTAAAAACAAACTTGTATGCCATCTGTAAATACAAATACAATTGTTAAATTACGATGGTTAAGCCACAGAAAAAGCCAACAACCTTCCCACTAGCCACGATTGGCTGAGATAATGAGTGGACTGGACATGCCGAGAGATGAGTTCGGATTGGTCTGCCATATAAAAGGCTTCTGTCTATTTGACCTCATCAGTCTGTGTTGGTAATTCTGTCGAACGCAGCTTTTTAAAAAATGTATTGTGTAGTGGAGCTGCATAAGTTTTGCTCTCCACTTTCTGAAGGATCAAGTTTTGAATGAAAGCTAGTTTGTTAGCTAAAGAGATGGAGAAAACACCTGTCTCTGGATTACATCTTCGAACTAAGGGCAACCGTGGTATATGGCATTCCTGACAGGGAGATGCGTCCATCATGCATGATGATGTATACAGATAAGATAGTCTAGCGTTAGCTAGCTACATTTTCAGATGTTACACGTTTCTAATTTTAATTTAATTTCAAGCTAAACATTTACTGATAGCTAGCTATTGAGAGCCTAACATTAGCTAGCTAACATTGAACCTGGTTGGTTAGCTCCCAGCAATGTGACATTGTTGGCACTGTTCATTGTTGTTTAACTAGCTAACATTAGCTGGCTGGCTCGTTAGCTAACGTTACGTGACGTGTGTGAACTTACACTTTATTTACATAGCTAGGTTTATTGTTTACCTAGCTAGCTATATGTCTTAAGCTAAATTGTACTGTTAGCTAGCTAGCTAACGTTAGCTGGCTGGTTCCCTAGCTGACGTTATTATTCGTATTCCAGAGCCGTTTTCTTTTCTAGTTAGAGCCTAATGTTAGCTAGCTAACATTGAACCTGGTTGGTTAGCTCCCAGCACTGTGGCATTGTGGGCACTGTTCATTGTTGTTTAACTAGTTAACGTTAGCTGGCTGGCTCTTTAGCTAAAGTTACATGACGTGTGTACAACACCTGCATAATGAAATTGTTGCCAGCAGAGCTGGTTAGGCTATTTTCCTATTATCCAATCATGTTAATGTTGCTGGACCCCAGAAAGAGTAGCTGCTGCCTTGGGGATCCTTAATAAATGCAAATACAAATGCACTAATACACACCTGTTTTGCTGTAGAACGCCCACAAGCCTCATGAGATTCGGTACCAGTTTAAATTACTTCTGGCCGTACAACACCAGTCAACATTTTGGACACAGCTACTCATTCTTTGGAAAAACAGAGAGTCAAAAAATAAATCAAAAGGACGTTGTATAAACGTATAACAGATGTATAAATCTGTTATTCAATGAGTTTCTATGAGCTCCTTAGCAGTAAGGCCAAATTCAATGTTTCAATCAATTTATTAAAATATTTTTATACCTAAATGGTTCCTAAAATTCTAAATCAAATAACTAAATGATCCTTTGCATGACCATCTTAAACTCTCAGCGGGAAACCTCCAACACATTATTAATTGTCATATTACAAATTATTCATCACATTATTTTATGAATTATTAATCCATTTGCAACCACAGCATAAGCCTGGAATGGAGAGATGTGAGGTTGACTCTGGGTGTGTTTACATATCCGCTTCCTATAACATTTTTACGGGTCATGGCAAATTTGTAAAATATTTTGTATCTTTTGTTTTGTTTTTGTACACTCCCTTTGCTAAAGAGCTCAGCATGCATTTTTGTATCGAGGCCATCAGTTGAATATATCTGGAAATTGGTTCTTTTTGCTGGTGTGTATAAGGAACTCCGTTACGTCTCTGTGCTGTTGCTCAGAGTGAAGCATCCTGAAGAAGAGAAGGCTCTGTGGTTAGATGAGTGATTTACTGATGGAGCAGAAGAAAACAAGGATTGTCTGAGGAACCCAGGGGAGGATTGGCCATCTGGCAATTCTGACAAATGCCAAACAGTCTGGACCATTTTTTTGTTGAGTGGTCAGAGGGTTTAGAGATTGAGGTAGTCACCTCATACAAGTACTTGGGAGTATGGCTCGACGGTACACTGTCCTTCTCTCAGCACATATCAAAGCTGCAGTTAAATCTAGACTTGGTTTCCTCAAACGAAATCGTTCCTCTTTCACCCCAGCTGCCAAACTAATCCTGATTCAGATAACCATCCTACCCATGCTAGATTACGGAGACATCATTTATAGATCGGTAGGTAAGGGTGCTCTCGAGCAGCTAGATGTTCTTTTCCATTCGGCCATCAGATTTGCCACCAATGCACTCTATACTCCTCTGTAACTGGCCATCTCTGTATACCCGTCGCAAGACCTACTGGATGATGCTTATTTATAAAACCCTCTTATGCCTCACTCCCCCCTTTCTGAGATACCTACTGCAGCCCTCATCCTCCACATACAACACCCGTTCTGCCAGACACATTCTGTTAAAGGTCCCCAAAGCACACACATCCCTGGGTCTCCTCTTTTCAGTTCGCTGCAGCTAGTGACTGGAACGAGCTGCAACAAACACTCAAACTGGACAGTTTTATCTCAATCTCTTCATTCAAAGACTCAATCGTGGACACTCTTACTGACAGGCTGTTTTGCATGATGTATTGTTGTCTCTACCTTCTTGCCCTTTCTGCTGTTGTCTGTGCCCAATAATGTTTGTACCATGTTTTGTGCTGCTACCATGTTGTGTTGCTACCATGTTGTTGTCATGTTGTGTTGCTACCATGCTGTGTTGTCATGTGTTGCTGCCTTGCTATGATGTTGTCTTAGGTCTCTCTTTATGTAGTGTTGTGTTGTCTCTCTTGTCGTGATGTGTGTTTTGTCCTATCTTTATTATAATTATTTTTTCATTTTTAATCCCAGCCCCCGTCCCCGCAGGAGGCCTTTTGTCTTTTGATAGGCCGTCATTGTAAATTAGAATTTGTTCTTAACCTACTTGCCTAGTTAAATAAAGATTAAATAAAAAATAAAGACAGAGACACATTTTTTTTTATATATATATAAAGAGAAACAGGTGACATGGCCCACGGGCATGTTAAGTTTTATTTTATTATTTTTGTGCAACTTCTCTCTTATATTAATCTATAATGAGACTTTGGCTGGTCAGTGGGCATTGGTCGGCCCCCCTAGCAAGATGGGCAGGCCTTGTTTTCTGTTAGGCTTAGTTGAGGTCAAAGTGCAACGCGACATCAGCAAAGAGACCTGCTCCCACTCGGAAAGGGTGCCTGTAAATGCAGAAAAAAGTGCATTCTATCTTGTCACCTCACTCAAAACATCCTATGTTTTGGTCGGCTAAAACTATGATTTGGTCAAACAGTAAAGTGCATTATCCTTATGATTCCTGCAATGAAAGCTTCTGCCTAGTCTCCCAGTCTCTGCCGCTGAAACAAATCCCCACAGCATGATGCTGCCATCACCATACTTCACCGTAGGGATGGTGCCAGGTTTCCTCCAGACGTGACGCTTGGCATTCAGGCCAAAGAGTTCAGTCTTGGTTTCATCAGACCAGAGAATCTTGTTTCTCATGATCTGAGAGTCTTTAGGTGCCTTTTGGCAAACTACAAGCAGGTTTTCGTGCCTTTTACTAAGGAGTGGCTTCCATCTGGCCACTCTACCATAAAGGCCTGATTGGTGGAATGCTGCAGAGATGATTGTCCTTCTGGAAGGTTCTCCCATCTCCACAGAGGAACTCTAGAGCTCTGTCAGAGTGACCATTGGGTTCTTGGTCACCTCCCTTACCAAAGCCCTACTCCCCGAATGCTCAGTTTGGCCAGGCGACCAGCTCTAGGAAGAGTCTTGGTGGTTCCAAACTTCTTCCATTTAAGAATGATGGAGGCCACCGTGTTCTTCGGGATCTTCAATGCTGCAGATATTTTTTGGTACCCTTCTCGGAGCTCTACGGGCAATTCCTTCGACCTCATAGCTTGGTTTTTGCTCTTACATGCACTGTCAACTGTTGGACCTTATATTGACAGGTATGTGCCTTTCCAAATCACATCCAATCAATTAAAGGTGGACTCCAATCAAGTTTTAGAAATATCTCAAGGAAGATCAATGGAAACAGGATACACCTGAGCTCAATTTCGAGTCTCATCGCAAAAGGTCTGAATACCTATGTAAATAAGGTATTTCTGTTTTTAATATTTAATACCTTGCAAAAGTTTCTAAAACCTGTTTTCGCTTTGTCATTATGCGGTATTGTGTGTAGATTGCTTAGGACTTTTTTTTATTTCATGCATTTTTTAGCTGTAACGTAACAAAATGTAGAAAAAGTCAAGGGGTCTGAATACTTTCTGATGGCACAGTATATCCTAAGTCTTTAGCTTGGCGTTCATAACATATAAGGCTTAAGCAGACAGACATGCAGACAGGCAGACAGGCAGACAGGCAGAGAACAAGAAGAAGCACAGAGTGACAGCAGAGAAGATGCTGAGACAGACAGAGAACATGAAGAAGCACAGAGTGACAGCAGAGAAGATGCTGAGACAGACAGAAAACATGAAGAAACACAGAGTGACAGCAGAGAAGATGCTGAGACAGACAGAAAACATGAAGAAGAACAGAGTGACAGCAGAGAAGATGCTGAGACAGACAGAGAACATGAAGAAGCACAGAGTGACAGCAGAGAAGATGCTGAGACAGACAGAAAACATGAAGAAGCACAGAGTGACAGCAGAGAAGATGCTGAGACAGACAGAGAACATGAAGAAGAACAGAGTGACAGCAGAGAAGACAGCACAACACGGACGTTAACTAAATGTTTAAAGCAGAGGTGCAGTTATAGTGGTGAGTTGTATCTCCAGACAGAGGCATTTTACTCATTTAGCAGACATACAGGAGTAATTAGTGTTTAGTGCCTTGCTCAAGGGCACATCGACAGACGTTTCACCCAGTTGGCGATTTAAACCAGCAACCTTTTGGTTTCTGGCCCAATGCTTTTAACCACTAGGCTACCTATCGCCCTAAACAGTGATGTTTTTACATATTGTATTTGTTTTAAACATGAGTTGGTTAAAAAAGAGGATGAGGACCATGTCTCACCAGTACGGTGAAGGTGGCTAGTGTGGAAAAAATGCCAGGGCCAAATTCTTGTCCCAGTCCGCCCCTATCTGAATCACTCTTCTCTCTACTTTCAAGGTCCCCCCTCTTGTGCTGCAGCTAACCATCCCCTAAGCTACATATTTCAGCCTCGCTTTATTCTCTGCAAAATGGCTGACATGGGGAGGAACTTCAGAGTCAGCACTACAGCTTTTGGTTATAATAGGCAAAGGAATCAGTTCAAAAGCTACCACTACAGAGGCTGTCCTAAATATCCCTGTTGTTTGTCTAGTAACACACACACACACACATGCGTGTACACGCGTACACAAAAACACATGCATATTTGTGTACACAAGTACACAAAAACACACGCATATGCGTGTACACGCATACACACTAAAACATGTTTTCCATCTGCTCTTGTTTTTTCTTCTGTGATCCATCACTGAAACTAGCTTCCATTGAATTACAGTCATTTAGTTTTTATATGACTGATATCTTACCTCCAGCATAAAACTGCTGACTCCATTACCGTATTAATTAGGTGTTCCCACTGGACGCAGACAGTCAATTCACATCTATTCCATGTTGGTTCCACGTCATTCATTGAAATGACGTGGAAACATTGTTGATTCAATCAGTGTGTGCCCAGTAGGTCCATGATGGTGCGATGAGCTCCGGGGCAAAAAAACAGTACATTATGTAAAATAGGCAGAAACTGCTTCTCCAATAGAAATACCCCCATCACACTTGTAGGTGATGTCATGGAGACGTTGGCTAGCTAAGCTCATACCGCAGAAACACGTCATCGGGTCTAACGGTTCGTCTTGCGCAAAATTATCAAATCAAAAGGTACAAACTTTGATATTAAAGTTGTTTTTTGACGAAAATGGAAACGTGTCAGTGTGTCACATTCACGAGGTTGAAGTAATAACATGTTCAACTACTTATTAAGACATTGGCTCAAATCTAGGTTGTGCATTTAGATTTGGAGAAAATTAACAACTAAGAAATATTTTTTTCACTTCTCTCATTGACTTCTCAAACCCCAAACCCCGGCCTGGTCTGCTTGTTCTGTTTCGCAAACGTTCCCGTAAGTTTTGCAATGTTGCGCCTCTGGGTTTAGGAAAAACTCTGTGTCTGGGGTGACTCAGTTCTGGCTGCCAGATTCACTTAGTGCAGTATGTTTCTTCTTGTCACAGCCTGGTCTCATAGACTAGATATACTGTAACATAGTCAAATTCAATCCGGGGCACTCAAATTAGTAGGATGTAACGTTTGGTATGGTTACATAAGACAGAATGTTATTTAATCAAAAGCTAAATCAGGGTGGATGGGTGGGTGTACAGTATAACATGAACGCCTAGCAACCGTAAGGTTGTGTGTTTGAATCTCATCACGGGGACAACTTTAGCATTTTATCAACTTTGCAACTACTTACTACTTTTTAGCTACTTTGCAACTACTTAGCATGTTAGCTAACCCTTCCCCTAACCCTAACCTTAACCCCTAGCCTAGCTAACGTTAGCATTAGTGTCCTAGCTAACATTAGCAGCAACAAATTGGAATTGTTAACATATCATACATATTGCAAATTTGTAACATATCATATGAAATGGAGGGAGACAGATTTACTTTACTATGCTACGTCTACCCTCTAGTCCTGGTTGCTTGCCAAGCATCTCATAGAAAATACAAAGCTGAAAGAACAGAACCCTCTCAAAAAAGTTTCCTTACCTACCGCCTGTTGTGTTTGCAAAACTGCAGGTTCTGATCTGATTGTATGGGCTTCATTAGCAAGTCATCACAGCAGCAGCTGTCTGTCATGATGTCTCTATCTAATTTTGATCCTCCTCCTCCGCCTCCGCCTCCGCCTCCTCTACCTCTACACACGGCAGTTTTTCTGTGTGTCACATAGCCCAGGGTGCACCATGTTTATGCTCCAGCGCTGCACAGTCTGTTTGTAGTGCTATAAAGCTGAGAGTCATTACACCCCCCCCCCTGCCCCAGAGAAACTATAAAATAGCTTCAAAGAGTTCCACAGTTGCCATGACAACCTAAATAAAAGGAATTATATATGATTTAAGGACAAAAAAAGCAGATGAGCTGTAATTTCAAAGTAACCCATGGAGTCCTATCTATGCCAGGAGTTAATGTAATCTTGGTTTAGAATTCCACACAAGTGTTGTTTTTTTTTACCCGCAAATCAGCATGCTTTTACTTAATCAGGTTCCCTCTTATTATGGGGGAGGCCATGAATCATAGCCTTCCTTCTCATGGACATAGAATCAAAATATAGATTAACAAAGAGACCGAGAGTGGTTTTCCTGGCATTTCATTTTGCGCTTAAATTTTGTCTGTGCATGGCAGCACAACAGCTGTGACATCTATTGGTGGAACTTTCATTACTGAAAGTGTTCGCATTACCGCAATATAATGACTGACTCATACTGCCATCACAATCACTTTCATTGTATGAAGGAATAACTCTAAATAGCAGGTTGAACGTTGTGTATTTCCTACAGGCGCCCCCCCCAAAAAAAAAATACTCGAAGAAATATCAGAAAACATGTTACACCCGAGAAGCCAAGATCTGCCACTCATTGGCTGACTCAGTGATACTGTCTCATGAGGTGACTTGCTGTGCTCCTCTACTTCCTGTCTTCCATGACGGTGACAAAGCCTTCCCAGTCTTCTTCAATCAGCAGAGTCATTTGACATCTCTACACTTCACCGGTAAGGACACTGTCTTCCCCTCAGGCAGGAACAAGGAGGACGGAGGTCAAAATGTTCTGTCTTCCCCTCAGGCAGGAACAAGGAGGTCGGAGGTCAAAATGTTCTGGGGGTGTACATTAAGTAGTTCAAGGGAAATGTAACTTTAAAAAAAAGAAAATCTTATTTATTTCACCTTTTATTTAACTAGGCAAGTCAGTTAAATAACACATTCTTATTTACAATGACGGCCTACATCGGCCAAACCCGGACGACGCTGGGACAATTGTGCGCCGCCCTATGGGACTCCCAATCACGGCCGGTTGTGATAAAGCCTGGATGAACATGCACAGGATAAAGTTTTATTGTCTTCAGACCCCTAGACTTTTTCCACATTTTGATACGTTACAGGATGAAATTGTTTTTTCCCCCTCATCCATCTAAACACAATACCCCATAATGATAAGGCAAAAACAGGTTTTATTGTTAATAAATGTATAAAAGTAAAAACACTGAAATATCACATTTACATAAGTATTCAGACCCTTTACTCAGTACTTTGTTGAAGGACCTTTGGCAGCAATTACAGCCTCGAGTCTTCTTGGATATGACGCTACGAGCTTTGCACACCTGTATTTGGGGAGTTTCTCCCATTCTCCTCTGCAGATCCTCTCAAGCTCTGTCAGGTTGGATGGGGAGCATCACTGCAAAGCTATTTTCAGGTCTCTCTGGAGATGTTCAATCGGGTTCAAGTCCGGGCTCTGGCTGGGCCACTCAAGGACATTCAGAAACTTGTCCCAAAGCCACTCCTGCGTTGTCTTGGCTGTGTGCTTAGGGTCATGTCCGGTTGGAAGGTGAACCTTCGCCCCAGTCTGAGGTCCTGAGCGCTCTGGAGCAGGTTTTCATCAACGATCTCTTTGTACTTTGCTCCGTTCATCTTTCCCTCGATCCTGACTAGTCTCCCAGTCCCTGCCGCTGAAAAACATCCCCACAGCATGATGCTGCCACCACAATACTTCCCCGTAGGGATGGTACCAGGTTTCCTGCAGACGTGACGCTTGGCATTCAGGCCAAAGAGTTCAATCTTGGATTCATCAGACCAGAGAATCATGGTCTGAGAGTCCTTTTGGCAAACTCCAAGTGGGCTGTCATGCGCCTTTTACTGAGGAATGGCTTCTGTCTGGCCACTCTACCATACAGGCCTAATTGGTGGAGTGCTGCAGAGGTGGTTGTCCTTCTGGAAGGTTCTCCCATCTTCACAGAGGAACTCTGTAGCTCTGTTAGAGTGACCATCGGGTTCTTGGTCACCTCCCTGATCAAGGCTCTTCTCCCCCGATTGCTCAGTTTGGACAGGTGGCCAGCTTTAGGAAGAGTCTTGGTGGTTCCAAACTTCTTCCATTTAAGAATGATGGAGGCCACTGGTTCTTGGGGACCTTCAATGCTGCAGAAATGTTTGGGTACCTTTCCCCAGATCTGTGCCTCGACACAATCCTGCCTCGGAGCTCAACGGACAATTCTTCTGACCTCATGGCTTGATTTTTGCTCTGACATGCACTGTCAACTGTGGGACCTTATATAGACAGCTGTGTGCCTTTCCAAATCATGTCCAATCAATTGAATTTTCCACAGGTGGACTCCAATCAAGTTGTAGAAACATCTCAAGGAGGATCAATGGAAACAGGATGCACCTGAGCTCAATTTCGAGTCTCATAGCAAAGGGTCTGAACACATGTGATACTTTTTTATTTTATAAATTTGCAAACAATTCTAAAAAACATGTTTACGCTTTGTCGTTATAGGGTATTGTGTGTAGATTGATGAGGAAAACATTTAATTTAATACATTTTAGATTAAGGCTGTAATGTAACCAAATGTGGAAAAAGTGAAGGGTTCCGAATACTGTCAGAATGCACTGTATTGCAGGTATGTACTGGAGTGATAGTGGTAGGTATGTACTGTAGTGATAGAGGTAGGTATGTACTGGAGTGATAGAGGTAGGTATGTACTGTAGTGATAGTGGTAGGTATGTACTGGAGTGATAGTGGTAGGTATGTACTGGAGTGATAGTGGTAGGTATGTACTGGAGTGATAGTGGTAGGTATGTACTGGAGTGATAGTGGTAGGTATGTACTGTAGTGATAGAGGTAGGTATGTACTGGAGTGATAGAGGTAGGTATGTACTGGAGTGATAGTGGTAGGTATGTACTGGAGTGATAGAGGTAGGTATGTACTGGAGTGATAGAGGTAGGTATGTACTGGAGTGATAGTGGTAGGTATGTACTGGAGTGATAGAGGTAGGTATGTACTGGAGTGATAGAGGTAGGTATGTACTGGAGTGATAGAGGTAGGTATGTACTGGAGTGATTGAGGTAGGTATGTACTGTAGTGATAGAGGTAGGTATGTACTGGAGTGATAGTGGTAGCTATGTACTGGAGTGATAGTGGTAGGTATGTACTGGAGTGATAGTGGTAGGTATGTACTGGAGTGATAGTGGTAGGTATGTACTGGAGTGATAGTGGTAGGTATGTACTGGAGTGATAGAGGTAGTTATGTACTGGAGTGATACAGATAGGTATGTACTGGAGTGATAGTGGTAGGTATGTACTGTAGCGATAGAGGTAGGTATGTACTGGAGTGATAGTGGTAGGTATGTACTGGAGTGATAGAGGTAGGTATGTACTGGAGTGATAGAGGTATGTATGTACTGGAGTGATAGTGGTAGGTATGTACTGTAGCGATAGAGGTAGGTATGTACTGGAGCGATAGTGGTAGGTATGTACTGGAGTGATAGTGGTAGGTATGTACTGGAGTGATAGAGGTAGGTATGTACTGGAGTGATAGAGGTAGGTATGTACTGTAGTGATAGTGGTAGGTATGTACTGTAGCGATAGAGGTAGGTATGTACTGGAGTGATAGTGGTAGGTATGTACTGGAGTGATAGAGGTAGGTATGTACTGGAGTGATAGAGGTAGGTATGTACTGGAGTGATAGTGGTAGGTATGTACTGGAGTGATTGAGGTAGGTATGTACTGTAGTGATAGAGGTAATTATGTACTGGAGTGATAGTGGTAGGTATGTACTGGAGTGATAGTGGTAGGTATGTACTGGAGTGATAGTGGTAGGTATGTACTGGATTGATAGTGGTAGGTATGTACTGGAGTGATAGTGGTAGGTATGTACTGGAGTGATAGTGGTAGGTATGTACTGGAGTGATAGTGGTAGGTATGTACTGGAGTGATAGTGGTAGGTATGTACTGGAGTGATAGAGGTAGGTATGTACTGGAGTGATAGTGGTAGGTATGTACTGGAGTGATAGTGGTAGGTATGTACTCATGTAAACCGATAGTGGCTGGTAGCAGGATAAATACTAACGGTACTAATAATCACTATAATCACTATAGTAGCAGTGTATGTTGTGAGTGGGTGTGCCCACGGAGGTGTGTGTGTGTGTGTGTGTGTGTGTGTGTGTGTGTGTGTGTGTGTGTGTGTGTGTGTGTGTGTGTGTGTGTGTGTGTGTGTGTGTGTGTGTGTGTGTGTGTGTGTGTGTGTGTGTGTGTGTAGAGACCTGAGGAAGAGCATGGAGTCAGTTCATAGAGTCAGTTCAGGTAGTCTGTTCAGGTAGTCAGTTCATAGAGTCAGTTCAGGTAGTCTGTTCAGGTAGTCTGTTCAGGTAGTTGTTCAGGTAGTCAGTTCATAGAGTCCGTTCAGGTAGTCCGTTCAGGTAGTCCGTTCAGGTAGTCAGTGGGAAAGAGCGTGGGCAGTGGTAGTTAGCTATTCAACAGTCTTATGGCTTGGGGAAATAAGCTGTCTCGGAGCCTGGTGGTCCAAGACCCAATGCTCCAGTAATGCCGGACGGGAGAAGAGAAAACAGTCCATGGCTTGGTTGACTGGAGTCTGAAAATTTTTCAGGCATCAATGTCCTGGATGGCTGGGAGCTCGCCACCATTGATGGGTTGGGCTGTCCGCACCACCCTATGTAGGGCCTTGCGGTCGAGGGCAGTGCAGTTGCCATACCAGGCGGTGATACAACCAGTCGAAATGCTTTCACCACCTGTAAAGTGTCTTGAGGATCTGAGAGGCTGTGACAAATCAAAGGGAGAAGACGCTTTGTCGTGCCTTCTTTACAACTATGCTGTTGTGAGAGGACCATGTTATGTCCTCAGTGATGTGGACACTAAGGAACTTGAAGCTCTTGACTCTCTCCCCTGCGGCCCCGTCGATGTGGATGGGTGTGTGCAACCCCATGTTTCCTGTAGTCCACGATCAGCTCCTTGGTCTTACTGAAGTTGAGAGGGAGAAACTGTTGTCCTGGCACCACACGGCCAGGTCTCTGACCTCCTCCCTGTAGGCCGTCTCATCGCCGTCGGTGATCAGTCCTACCACCGTCGTTCCCGTCAGCAAACTTGATGATGGTGTCGGAGTCGTGTGTGGCCACGCAGTCATGGGTGAACAGGGAGTACAGGAGGTGGCTAATCACACATCTCTGGGGGGCCCACGTGTTCATGGTCAGTGTGGCGGAGGGGTAGTTGCCTACCCTCACCACCTGGTGTCGGCCCATCAGGAAGTCCAGCATTTGGTATTTGGTATTTTATTAGGATCCCCGTTAGTTGTTGCGATAGCAGCAGCTACTCTTCCTGGGGTCCACACAAAACATGAAACATGTCAAAATACAGAATATTAATAGACAAGAACATTTTAAGGACAGAACTACAATCATTTAAAACAAGGCAAATATAACTAAAAGGTTCTGTACTGACTCAATACTGAGATGAAACACAGAGGCCAACTATTCTAGGCCTACAGTATATTTCCATTTCCATATACTAAACTTACATTCAGTAGCATCTATCAGTACATACACTTACAATAGGTCAAATAGGGGTGAGGCGTTGTGCCGTGAGGTGTTGCTGTATCTGTTTTATAAAGCCAGGTTTGTTGTTCACTTGAGCAATATGAGATGGAAGGGAGTTCCATGTAGTCATGGCTCTATATACTACTGTATGTTTCCTTGAATTTGTTCTGGATTTGGGGACTGTGAAAAGACCCCTGGTGGCATGTCTGGTGGGGTATGTGTGTGTGTGTGTGTGTGTCAATGCTGTGTGTAAATTGACTGTGCAAAACATTTTGAATTTTCAACACATGAATGTTTCTTCTAAAACAAGAAGCAATGCAGTCAATCTCTCCTCTACGTTTAGCCAAGAAAGACTGGCATGCATGGTATTGATGTTAGCCCTCTGGTTACAGTGAAGAACAAGACGTGTCTGTTCTGGGACAGCTGCGGTTTTTCTAGGTCCTTCTTTGTAGCACCTGACCAAATGACTGGGCAATAATCAAGATAAGATAAAACTAGAGCCTGCAGGACTTGCTTTGTGGAGTGTGGTGTCAAAAACAGCAGAGCATCTCTTTATCACGGATATACCTCTCCCCATCTTTACAATCGTTGAATCAATATATTTTGACCATGACAGCTCTCAATTCAAATGTAACACCAAGTAATTTAGTCTTCTCCACTTGCTCAACAGCCACATTATTTATTATCAGATTCAGCTGAGGTCTAGAACTTAGGGTATGATTTGTAGCAAATACAATGGTTGTAGTTTTAGAGATGTTCAGGAGTCAGGACCAGTTTATTACTGGTCACCAATTCAATTCTAAAACTGACTGCAACTCTTTGTTTAGGGTTGCAGTGATTTCACTAGCTGTGGTTGCTGACGTGTATAATGTTGAGTCATCAGCATACATAGACACACAGGCTTTGTTTAATTCTAGTGGTAGGTCATTAGTAAAAATAGAAAAGAGTAGAGAGCCAAGAGAGCTTCCCTGCGGTGTTGAAGAGAGCTTCCCTGCGGTGTTGAAGAGAGCTTCCCTGAGGTACAACACAGGGGAGTTGCAGAGGGAGGTGTTCAGTCCCAGGGACCTGAGCAGGATCCAGTTGCAGAGGGAGGTGTTCAGTCCCAGGGTACTGAACAGGATCTAGTTGCAGAGGGAGGTGTTCAGTCCCAGGGTACTGAACAAGATCTAGTTGCAGAGGGAGGTGTTCAGTCCCAGGGTACTGAATAGGATCTAGTTGCAGAGGGAGGTGTTCAGTCCCAGGGTACTGAATAGGATCTAGTTGCAGAGGGAGGTGTTCAGTCCCAGGGTACTGAACAGGATCCAGTTGCAGAGGGAGGTGTTCAGTCCCAGGGTACTGAACAGGATCTAGTTGCAGAGGGAGGTGTTCAGTCCCAGGGTACTGAATAGGATCTAGTTGCAGAGGGAGGTAATTCAGTCCCAGGGTACTGAACAGGATCTAGTTGCAGAGGGAGGTGTTCAGTCCCAGGGTACTGAACAGGATCTAGTTGCAGAGGGAGGTGTTCAGTCCCAGGGTACTGAACAGGATCTAGTTGCAGAGGGAGGTGTTCAGTCCCAGGGTCCTGAGCAGGATCCAGTTGCAGAGGGAGGTAATTCAGTCCCAGGGTCCTGAGCAGGACCCAGTTGCAGAGGGAGGTGTTCAGTCCCAGGGTACTGAATAGGACCCAGTTGCAGAGGGAGGTGTTCAGTCCCAGGGTCCTGAGCAGGACCCAGTTGTAGAGGGGGGTGTTCAGTCCCAGGATCCACTAGCGTAGCACACACCCCTGCAGCCCCCGCAAGGCAGGGGGTGCCCACAAGCTTTGGTTGGGGTCTCCCTGGAAGTCAGGCCCCCCAGATACCATGAAAGACATTTTTACAATTACAATATTTTCTCTCAGCCTCATGGTAAAATGTCTAGAATAGCAGGACATTAGCTCAGAGATTCTTGAAAGTCGGGACAATACTTGTTCGGCAGGGTAACTTTATTGTCATAGTTTAATGTTTTGTTTGTTGCATTTAGGGTATTTATAACGGAAAAGATTTGTTTTTGGATTTTCAAAATACTTTCAATATTATACATTTTTATGTCGTCGGCTCTATGCCTGGAAATGCCCTTGTCCAAATCTTCCCAATTTCAAACTCTCCAAAAAGTGTTTACATTTTTTTTTAAACTGGCAATAATGGATTTTAACTGAAAAATATTTTATGTAGTTTCTTGCAATAGCCCTCTGTGACTATAAAGAATATTTCCCTTAAAACTGTGATTCCTAAAAAATTTCTCCGGAGATTTGGTCAACTCCGTCGAATTTGTCAAAAATCCTAAATGAATCAGGAATGAGCAGGGCCAGCTATACCATAAGGACCCCTTATTCATGTCCTCTACATGTAGTACAACAAGACCACTCATGGTCTGTCAAGTTTTCTACTTTTGATAGATTTAAACAAACAATAATCACCATGGTCACAACCGTAAACTGTCAACTCCCTCTGCCTCATAGATTCAGATATAATTGAACCAAAATTCATATACTGTTACATTTAATTATGTTTTAGAGTCATAAAACAACTGAGGAAAAACACAATTGCTACACTCTATACCACTTGAATGACATTGAAAAATGACATTTTTGTCAACTCTGAAAGAACTGATTGAATGGTTTTGTTTTTATTGGAGATTTTAAAATGAATAATTGTCCATATTTTACAATGTTTTGTATTTAACTTTTATTTTTTAGAGGAAAAATTGTGTCTGTTTTGAGTATCTGTTGTCAGCTATGTCATTGGCTTGTCAAGGCCGTTACTGATGGAGTCATTTTTGTTGTTGTTACTATTTGGAAAAAAATATTTGATCACTGATCTGCAACATATTTTAACAATAGAAGTAGGTTATTTGTTGTGCTAGACCTACAAGATAACGATTGCTTTATGAAACTTGTTTTATGTTCTAAAATGTAGAAAAACATGGCAAAATGTTCACGAAATTAGCCCTGTAGACATGTAATAGTGATGTAGGTTCATGCTCTACAACATCCGCAGAGTACGACCCTGCCTCACACAGGAAGCGGCGCAGGTCCTAATCCAGGCACTTGTCATCTCCCGTCTGGATTACTGCAACTCGCTGTTGGCTGGGCTCCCTGCCTGTGCCATTAAACCCCTACAACTCATCCAGAACGCCGCAGCCCGTCTGGTGTTCAACCTTCCCAAGTTCTCTCACGTCACCCCGCTCCTCCGCTCTCTCCACTGGCTTCCAGTTGAAGCTCGCATCCGCTACAAGACCATGGTGCTTGCCTACGGAGCTGTGAGGGGAACGGCACCTCAGTACCTCCAGGCTCTGATCAGGCCCTACACCCAAACAAGGGCACTGCGTTCATCCACCTCTGGCCTGCTCGCCTCCCTACCACTGAGGAAGTACAGTTCCCGCTCAGCCCAGTCAAAACTGTTCGCTGCTCTGGCCCCCCAATGGTGGAACAAACTCCCTCACGACGCCAGGACAGCGGAGTCAATCACCACCTTCCGGAGACACCTGAAACCCCACCTCTTTAAGGAATACCTAGGATAGGATAAAGTAATCCTTCTCACCCCCCCCCCCCCTTAAAAGATTTAGATGCACTATTGTAAAGTGGCTGTTCCACTGGATGTCATAAGGTGAATGCACCAATTTGTAAGTCGCTCTGGATAAGAGCGTCTGCTAAATGACTTAAATGTAAAAAAAAAAAAAAAAAAGAAGTGTGGATATTTGTATTACATATTTGAATAATTTAAAGTTATAAATAAACAAACGAGTCCTTTAAAAACTCGTTGGACAATAATTGTAAAAATTAAATGTATTTTATGGTGGACGGAGTTGACATGAATCCAGTTAGTTGTATTTTATGAAGAATCATTTTTTTTAATTAGGAGGTGGTTCCTTTACGTGTGATAGTTGATATTTTGCTCTATTAAAAATATAAATATCATTAAAAAAAAAATGTATTAAGACAAATATGTGTGGAAAGAAGTCTCCCATCTTTCAATAATCTCTGAGCTCTAAACCAGCAACTTTTTCTCTCAGCCTCATGGCAAAAATGTGTAAAATAGCATGAGATTAGCTATATACTGCACATTTATCGCTCTGCCCCATAGAATAAAAAAACATATATCAATTTGGGGGGCTTGGTCGGACATTGCGGGGGTCCCGCGAATCTGCGCAATGCCACTGCCAGGGTCCCGAGCATGGTGACAAGTTTGGAGGGCACTATGGTACTGAACGCTTCGCTGTTTTCGATGAACAGCATTCATCGTAACAGAGATCAGCTCTCAGATCCTCTCTCACGTTGGGCTCCTAAAGGACTCTGATGACGGGTAGCATTTTCTGTTTCTTTCATGGTGTTTCTCTGACCTTTAGTGTTGACCCACTGATCTGACACAATGTGGATAAGCAATGCCGACAGAGGAGGATTACTATTCTCAAGCACTCTGTGAATGCTGGTTACTATTGGGTTGTTGCATATGATTTCAATCACTTTCTGACTGCACTCCCTTTTAATTTGAACGAAACCTTCCATACATGTTTGCCCATTGTAAAAGTGGTCAGGAAGTGACTTTTTGGACCTGAATGCAAAAACATTCAGGAGATGGAGGTGCTCCATTTTGACCCACAGTTGACCCATTTTGCATACCCCACCCTACCATGAGACATTCATGTCCTCATCATTGAAAAAGATAAACGACTGAGTTTGATATCATTTTAAAGTTTATGAACAGGTTTGTCAAACTATTTGAAAATGTTTTTATACAAATGTTATACAAACCTTACAAATGAAAGCATCCCGACTCGTTGTATCGCCATCTTTCATATTCATATGGAACGACCCTATTGGCCACTGAGAACTATGTAACTGCTGAGAGTGTAGAGAGTCAGTTGTGAAGTGAAGCATTACAAACAATGCTATAACAAAACTCACATTATCACGCTTGTAAAAGTGAAACCAACCTATAGGTCATTGTTAATGGTTCTGCTGATGTTTTATTTATGTAACCTTTATTTAACTAGCCAAGTCAGTTAAGAAACAAATTCTTATTTACTATGATGGCCAAATCCAGACGATGCTGGGCCAATTGTGCGCCGCCCTATGGGACTCCCGATCACGGCCGGTTGTGACACAGCCTGGGAACGAACCAGGGTCTGTAGTGACGCCTCAGACCGCTGCACCACTCGGGAGGCCTGATAATATAAGCTTGGGGAAACCTCTGTGACTTAAACTGCAGGGGGCTGCCATAATCAACATCCACATCTTCAGCACCCGGGCAAACAGTGGGTTAACTGCCTTGCTCAGGGGCAGAATGACATATTTTTACCTTGTCAGCTCAGGGATTCAATCAAGCAACCTTTCGGTGACTAGCCCAACGCTCTAACCACAAGGCTACCTGTCGCTACACAGAGCTGTAACCCTGTGTAACGTATGTCTCTTTATGCCAGGTCTTGGATGACGTCAACAGACAGACCAATCTATCCACTGCTTGTGAGTTAGTATTCTTAGGGAACACAAGACATGATACATTGAAATACATCACCATACTTCCATTGTTGGGTAACACACGTGTACATCAGAGGAGGCTGGTGGGAGGTGCTATAGAAGGACAGCTCATTGTAATGGCTAGAATGGAATCAATGGAAAGAGAGTCAAGCAAGTTGTTTCCATGTGTTTGATGTGTTTGGTACGATTCCATTCAAGCCCTTAAAATTAGTATTTCCTCCTATAGCTCCTCCCACCAGCCTCCTCTGGTGTACAGGTCTCCAGAGTATGTAAAGTTCTCTGGTGTGAGGTAAATAAACAGTCTTCAAGCACTGGGAGGAGTGCTGATTTGATAGTTGCGTTTCTTCTGTTTCACATAGTATTTTTCTGACTAAATCAATCCACTCTCATTGTAGCAGTACACTCAGTACAAAAACCATAGTCAGACCTATCCTCAGTTATTCATTATACTGTAGTTTGTGTATAAATGGCCTGAACTTAAAACTCTCAGAAGCACAATCAAAGGTTCTCTCTCTCCTTCTCACATCAAGGACTGAACAAGAAAAGCTGATGTAGCTCGTCCTTCACAGACATATTTGACAGTTTGATTCTTACACACCATCATCCCATCATGCCATCTTCGGGAAACAATTCTGTGCGTCTCATTTTGAGACAAACACTTCCTCTTGCCTCCAGCAAGAAAAAGATGTGACAGTTGAGATACCGAAACAAAATGGATCTGAAAGGAGGAAGGTTTTTTTTTGTGTTTTGTTTTTGCACCACACACTACTTTGTGTAATAATGACGAGAATGACCCGTTGTGTTTTCTGTACGGGGCGAATTCACTGAGACCTCCCACTAGGCACAGTGGGAGGTCGCCAGTTCAACATCTAGTTTTGATTTACATTTGGTTGAGTTATCAACAAACGTGAATTCAACGTGAAATCAACCAAAACAAATTATGTCATTGGATTTTAGGTTAAAAGTTGGGTGAATTTAAAAATATATATTTTTTAAAGTCCGTTACATTGATGATTTTTTTTCCAAATCCAATCAGTTTTCCACGTTGTTTCAACATCATCGCATTGCATTTTGGGGGTTGAAATAACGTTGATTCAACCAGGATTTGCCCAGTGGGTTCCTGCCTCACTGTCTGCTTTTCAAAGGTTTAAAGCTTTTAACAGTATAATGGAGCTGAAAGTGTGACCTCTGAGCACCAGTGGATGAGTCTTGCTCTTTCACCTTTCTCATAGGCCAGGGAAAACAGCCAGGGGGTCTGAGGATGAGGATGGGCGGGAGATAAAAATGCTTTTAATGCGCTGTGAACAACAACAACAAAAAAAGCACAATCAATATGACAAATGGTTGAAGAATAATGGATGTCAGCTGTTCAGATGGTTTGTTTCATTATTCATCTGTTTAATATTTCATCCATTGGCCTCTTTTCATAAATGGGCACCGCATGGAAGTACTGTCGTGCCCCGGGACTTGACAAATTACTGCACATGATGTACAAAATGGGCCTGCCTGTCTGTGACTATTTTGTCGTGGCCGATCGCCAGCCTCAGATTCAACCAGTCTTCCCATGAGTGATTGCAGCGGTCAACTGGTACGATTAATGCATGTGCTATTGAACCTGCAACAAAGAAACTTGTGCTTACTTACTTATGACTTACTTTCAGTCTTTTGGATGGTTATGTTAATAAACAAGTGTCCTGACTCTCTATGGTCACTAAAGATCCCTTGGCACTTATCGTAAGAGTAGGGGTGTTAATGTCCTGGCTAAATTCCCAATCTGGCCCTCATACCATCACGGTCACCTAATTATCCCCAGCTTCCAATTGGCTCATTCATCTCCTCTCCTCTGTAACTATTCCCCAGGCCGTTGCTGTAAATGAGAATGTGTTCTCAGTCAACTTACCTGCTCTTCAGACTAAGAGGTCAGTAGGATTTACCCAGGAGACAGTTCAAATCCTGGATAGTTCATTGAGCAGCAAACACATTATCATATAATGCATTACCATCCCATGATCTTTAGCATAGAGGGTGAAGCGGCAGGTAGCCTAGTGGTTAGAGCGTTGGACTAATAACCAAAAGGTTTCAAGATTGAATCCCCGAGCTGACAAGGTAAAAATCTGTCGTTCTGCCCCCTGAACAAGGCAGTTAACCCACTGTTCCTAGGCCGTCATTGAAAATAAGAATTTGTTCTTAACTGACTTGCCTAGTTAAATAAAGGTCAAATAAATGGTGATGCTTACTGTATGTTGTTGCCAGTTTTGAGGGCTAAACACATGGTCTGATGTTGAAATCTTACACACCTGTCCTATATCCTAGGTTCCTATTGGACTATTTTCTTGTTGATTTTGCTTGCTATAGGAGGCTTTTCAGTGCTAACTAAATGACACAAAAAGTAAGCCAAAACTCAATTATTCAATTTAGAGTATTAATGTATTATTTATGAATATCAATTATATATTTGTTTTGTTTTTCAACAGACTCTCAACAACTAGATAAGGCATATTCCTGGCACTTGCTTCAGAAGCCCAATTACCATGAGAGAGCACAAGTGAATTCCCTCTAAAACAGCCACGACATAGAAAATGTCCAATTCCACCCTGGTGTTACTACTTATGTGTAAAGTGAATATTTAATCAGTAAAAGCCTGTAATTGTAAACTAAGAAGACACTGTTAAGTAAAATGGCATTTCCAAAGCAACATTTATTTTTTTTTCCCTACAGTATGTAATCTAATAATCTCACAGTGGATAGCGCTCATGCATCCTGCTCTCTTAATTACTTAACAACAAGCTCAGCGTTCTATCTGTTGCACGGCTATGAAAGAGGGTGTTCCGCTATCCAGGAACACATCTTATCCAAGTGAATATTACAGATCTTGAACAGATCTTGAACAGTAGTAAGTTTTTAAGTTCCTCGGCGTACACATCACGGACAAACTGAATTGGTCCACCCACACAGACAGCGTTGTGAAGAAGGCGCAGCAGCGCCTCTTCAACCTCAGGAGGCTGAAGAAATTCGGCTTGTCACCAAAAGCACTCACAAACTTCTACAGATGCACAATCGAGAGCATCCTGTCGGGCTGTATCACCGCCTGGTATGGCAACTGCTCCGCCCACAACCGTAAGGCTCTCCAGAGGGTAGTGAGGTCTGCACAACGCATCACTGGGGGCAAACTACCTGCCCTCCAGGACACCTACACCACCCGATGTCACAGGAAGGCCATAAAGATCATCAAGGACAACAACCACCCGAGCCACTGCCTGTTCACCCCGCTATCATCCAGAAGGCGAGGTCAGTACAGGTGCATCAAAGCAGGGACCGAGAGACTGAAAAACAGCTTCTATCTCAAGGCCATCAGACTGTTAAACAGCCACCACTAACATCGAGTGGCTGCTGCCAACATACTGACTCAACTCCAGCTCACTTTAATAATGGAAATTGATGGAAATTTATCAAAAATGTATCACTAGCCACTTTAAACAATGCCACTTAATATAATGTATATGTATATACTGTATTCTATATCATCTACTGCATCTTGCCATCTTTATGTAATACATGTATCACTAGCCACTCTAAACTATGCACTTTTATGTTTACATACCCTACATTACTCATCTCATATGTATATACTGTACTCTATACCATCTACTGCATCTTGCCTATGCCGTTCTGTACCATCACTCATTCATATATCTTTATGTACATATTCTTTATCCCTTTACACTTGTGTGTATAAGGTAGTAGTTGTGGAATTGTTAGGTTAGATTACTCTTTGGTTATTACTGCATTGTCGGAACTAGAAGCACAAGCATTTCGCTACACTCGCATTAACATCTGCTAACCATGTGTATGTGACAAATAAAATGTGATTTGATTTGATACTATTGGTTTAAAGGGAGTGTTTGTAATATCATTAGTTCTAGTTTCCATGAAACAAATCAAGTTTCTTTAAAAAAAAAATCAATTAAAACAACATTTCTTTGGGGATTTAAAACATCCATTATCAACTAAGAAAATACAAAGTGATAGTCACTTGTGCGTGTGTGTTTTCCCAATTACAGGCATCATACTGTTATCATGTGCATAACTCAAGATGACAGTATAGCCCGGTGAGGTACAGTCAAGGCATTGGTTCTGCGAGCTAACACAAGTCTTCAAGTATGACTTAATTAAGGTTATACTCTTCCTGCAGGAGTTGTTCACCAAACCATCTGTGCTACATATGAAGTGACAGTGATACCTTGCATTCCTCCTCTTACTCATCTCATCACTCATTCTATACTGTCCAGTACCATGGTGACATTCCTGTGGAGGTGACATGTACACACCCACCCCTACGTATTCTCTCTAAACACATCCACAAGTGAAAACATATTCCTTCTTACCAAATACTGTTTGTGTTCTAACAAATAAACTGGAATGTTCATCTTGCTGAAATGTATATCTTCTTCGCATTTTTGAATTTAACAATGGCTGACTCTCTGGTTGTGAAACTCTGTGATTCATTGTTGTGGTGAAAATGCCATCTTCACTCTCTATTACTGTCACCTATTTACTGATGACTCATGATTCACAATATGCAACAAATCTGAATCTAGAATTCAAGGTGAGGAAATGTGTTTGAATGACACTGCATCTTGCATAACGTGTTAGGAATACCACAACACAACATGCCATGGATGTAAACACAACAGAATGGGCTTTTACAGTCATGTCTGAGATCTAGAGAAAATAATGGGCCCACAGCTAGCGAGATTGATTCCAACAGTGTTTAAATTCCTCAGGTTTGTAAATGCATTATGTCATTCTGCATTTAATAGATGCTGTGAATGCACAAGGCCTTCATCCTTTATTCATTGTCTGGTTTTCAACTGTTGAAAACCAGGAAGTTTGGGATTTAACATTAGTCCATTTATGAGCTCGTGCTGTGAGGTTGCTATAGAATTGTGCCGTAGATGCACGTGACAACGTTGTTTTAAAATGTTGTTTTACTGCTAGCATGGTGACAGTACACACTCAGCACTGTGGATAAACATATGTAAGAGATTAGTATTAGTATTTGTTATCCAAGTAGGTCTATCACAAAGCCAGTAGCCCATGAAATGTTTCTCCCATTTGCAAAAACCTATAGCGCCAATAAATATTCTGCTGTCCAAAAAGAGCAGTCTCTAAAAATCACTTTTGTATCCGTGTCGCTCTCCTGATCTAAAGGTCATAAGACTACAGACACGAGAACAGTGGTAGAGCCAAACGAGGCAGTAATGAGGCTATTATCAGGCCAACACGTCGCCTGTTATGGCGTTCATTCATTTCCGATGTCCTGGATTAGAGCGCGCGCAAAGAGTTGATCTCGAGTCGGCTGCATATCAAGACAAAGCCGCAGTCTTGTTGTCTGATTTCTGATGTATAGGCAGAATTTAAACGCTGTGCCGTATATATGTTATTAGGTGACAGAACAGTTGTGAGGGTCAGGCCTATTTATATACTGTATCTTTCGAGAGATGTATGACTGTAAAATATCGCATGTGAAAATACTCCGTATTTATTATTTTACAGTCGGTCTACACCTTGATGTCCATCGCAAAACAGCCTCGTTAGGCTATACATTTGTGTTCTGTAACCTAATAATAACATGTATGTGTCATAAAATAGTTAACTATATATGTCATTGTTTTCACTAAACTTGTGTACATACGACGTAATTAACGAGTTAACTATATGTGTCATTATTTTCACTATACTTGTCAACATAAAATGTAATTAACCGGTCGATTTAGGTTGCCATTTACGACCAATCATAGACCGGTAATGAGCTGCTTGCACAATCATTATGCCATGAACGTCTTGGCAACTCCACTACTGGTTTATTAACACAGTCTGGGCAAGGGATTTGGGCATTCCCAGTTCTGTAACGATTTATCTAAGCGTAATTCTCATAACGATACTGTGTGAATACGGTGACAGAATGTTCAGAAACCCATCACGAGCTCCCATTTAATGCTGACATAATCGAAGCTCCGCAGTTCATATCTAAAGCAGGTAGGGCTCCGTCTGCTTGTGTATTGACACCGTCATTATCTTTAGCTCTGCGCGCACCGCAGACAGCGAGAGAGAGAGCGCCAGGGAAGGGAGAGAGCGGTTGTGACTCAAGCTCTGCGAATTCAGTTAGTCTACTACAACCATGAATGCATTGTGAGTGGCTTGTGGGCAACAGAAGCAGACCTTTATTTGGAATTTGTTTATTTTTTCGTCGCCAATGCAAAAGGAAATATGCAGCGAAGACTTACCTTGGTCTTTGTTAGTTTTTGTGTTGGGTTTTGCTCTGGTTCAAGTTTCCCAAGTAATATAAATATAGGTGAGTATTATCAACACGGCATGCTTATTATATCACTACTGCGTCCTGTCAGTTTGACATCTAAACTGCTGCGTAATTCCAAAGTTGCAAGACAGTCCCCATTCGTCTTATTTTGTAATAGGCTACGTTAAAATATTCGTTGTTTGATGACAGTTGATGTGAACCCTTTTCAATGATGGCCTTTGTCTTGCACACAGGGGGATTGTTCCCAAACGGCTCCCACGAATATGAGGTTTTTCGGTTTGCACTCTCTCATCACCAGGATATCCCCAAACTGGTACCACAAGTGGACATGGTCGACACAGCAAGCAGCTTTGCTATGACATATGCATGTGAGTTTAGCCTTTATCTCCCTTAATAATGAACAGCACATGTACAGATGCCATATCTTCATTTGATCATCCTGTTGTTGCAGGAATTTTCCTGCATAGCTGGAAACGCTAACGTGTAGTGTATTCGAGGTTAAACCAGGTTAGAAGCCTTTTGCATAATCATTTCCAATTTCAAATTTCAGACTTGATTTGCCCAAACCCCTACAAAAAAATGTCCATTAATTATAATCTACATAACAATGCACATTAACTGTTGCTGCAGGATCATTTTCCTGTTGTGTGAAACTGGCTCAAATTAAGATATGGCATCTGTCATTTTTTTTTAAATGTGTATTTATTAGGGATCCCTATCAGCTACTCTTCCTGGGGTCCAAACACATTGAGGCACTTACATCACACATAAAACCAAAAATAAAACAGTACAGTACATATAACATTATTATACCACAACATATCTACAATACAACATGTATAATACCACCATACAACAATATTACAATGTACGTGTGTGTAGAGTGTGTGTGCTAGCGTGTGTGTGTAGAGTGTGTGTGTAGAGTGTGTGTGTAGAGTGTGTGTGTAGAGTGTGTGTGTAGAGTGTGTGTGTAGTGTGTGTGTGTAGTGTGTGTGTGCGTTTGTGTCTCTTCATAGTCCTTGTTGTTCCATAAGGTGTAGTTTTATCCATTTTTTAAAATCAGATTTGTACTGCTTTCACGAGTTAATTGATTTGAAATAGAGTTTGTAGTCATGGCTCTGTGTAGTACTGTGCGTTTCCCAGAGTCTGTTCTGGACTTGGGGATTGTGAAGAGACCTCTGGTGGCATGTGTTGTGGGAGTATGCATGGGTGTCTGAGCTGTGTGCTAGACAGCTCTATGTTTTTCAACATGTCAAGTGCCTCTCACAAAGACATGTAGTGATGCAGTCAATCTCTCCTCTACTTTGAGCCAGGAGATATTGACATGCATGTCATCGATGTTGGCTCTCCGTGTACACTTACGGGATAGCCGCGCTGCTCTTTTCTGGGACAACTGTAATTTGCCTAAGTCCCTCTGTGCCACTTGACCATATAACTGGTCAGTAGTCCACGTGCAACAGAACTAGGGCCTGTAGGACTTGTTTTGTTGATAGAGATGTCAAGAAAGCAGAACATCACTCTCCCCATCTTAGCTACTGTTGCATCAATATGTTTAGACCATGTCAGTTTATTTAACTAGGCAAGTCAGTTAAGAACAAATTCTTATTTACAATGACAGCCTAGGAACAGTGGGTTAACAGCCTTGTTCAGGGGCAGAACAACAGACTTTTACCTTGTCAGCTCGGGGATTCGATCTAGCAACCTTTTGGTTACTCGCCCAACACTCTAACCACTAGGCTACCTGCCGCCCCAATCCAGGGTTACTCCAAGCAGTTTAGTCTCCTCAACTTCGTCAATTTACACATTATTCATTACCAGATTTAGTTGAGATTTAGGGTTTAGTGAATGGTTTGTTCTTTGTAATTGACTAACTGACTGCAGTTCTTTGTAATTGCACTGAATAGTGTTTTCACTTTGATGACAGTTAGTGTTTGAGGTGTTCAAATGCCATCTCCATTGCATTAACATCTGTTGCTTTACTAAATGTCAATGAGAGTGTCAGTAACCTCTTCTCTAACATTCTGTCATAATGATTTTTTCGAGGTACAGTAGGAAATTATCCGGTCTAGGCACTCATTTCCACGAATCTGCAGTTTTCTAAAAGATTAGAACATTTTAAGGCACCATCTGTTGGCGTCATGCAGTTACTTTTTGACTTTCATGTCGCGTCTATAAGATAGCGCTTTTCAAAACGCATCCCCGTTGGCCAATAATGGTTCATTTAGGCGCCAAAAAACAACGGAGATATTATTTTATTGATCATAGCAGTCATGAAACGTGTGAATCAACAGGGGGAGTTGAGCTGTATCAGCGTCATTTTGTGGAAATGATGTGAAATAGCACATTTAGGGAACCATATTTATGCCAATATGACGTTTATCTGGAAATACTTGACGTATCAAATTGACTACATTTCCTATGTGTCTCAATTGAGTAACATAGAATAAACACATTTCAGGCACTCCCTGAGTTCCCGCAAGCTTCCAATAATTGTAACCTTTTCAATGAGAAAGTGGAAGATGGAATGTGGGAGGAAACATTAAAATTGCACACAGACAGCAAACCCAACGGTACGGACATTTTCCTGTGGACTCGTAATTTCAATTGACATGTGAAAGAGGCGGCTTGCAGTTGAAGACTTGGTATTCTGATCCTGGGTCCTCACCTCTCATCTCCTGGAGATATTATATTATGATTGGATGAGTTTTATGACTTGCTTTAGACACAGTGACCAGTCAGTGTTGATTTGGTTTTTGAATGTATCCTGATTGGCTGATCTCTCTCTCTTCGGAAATTCACTTTTTGTGCAACCTACTTAGAGTTAAAGAAACTTTAAGGGAAAAGATAAGGGGGAAATTAACTGAAGGTATTTTATGCAACCGGGCCCTGGGCTCTTATTAAAAGAGCTCAGTGATTCAGTGTTGTTCCTGCCAATGCCTCCTCATTCTAGACATTAGTATGAGCCGCTTATGACATCAGGATTTGCATTAGGAAGGAATAGCAGCGTTTCATCAGTTGATTTAAAAAGACACAGACAATCTGGAAATGACCTGAGCGATTGTAACGGTGTTCCTCCTCCCCTTCATACGAAGAGGAGGAGTAGTGATTCGACCAAAATGCAGCGGGTTTTGAATACATAATGATTTATTAAATCAATCGACGAGACACGAAAACAAACACTGGGAAGGATTACAAAATAACAAAAAACGAATGTAGACTGACCTACACCATGAGTACTTACATAAAACACGAAGCACGTAGGAACAGGTACAGACTATAACAAACGAACGAACAAACAAACGCTACAGTCCCGTGTGGTACGCAGACAGACACGGAAGACAATCACCCACAAACAAACAGTGAGAACAACCTACCTTAATATGACTCTCAATTAGAGGAAAACGCAAAACACCTGCCTCTAATTAAGAGCCATACCAGGCAACCCAAAACCAACATAGAAACAGCAAACATAGACTGCCCACCCAAAACTCACGCCCTGACCATCACACACATACAAAACAACAGAAAACAGGTCAGGAACGTGACAGCGATTCAGTTTGTTTTCTCATTTTCTTCTTCAGTCAACACAACGGATCATAGTCGTGAGCAACATCATACTTCCTTGGCTGTATCAGACAGGGGGGGGGGGGGGGGCAACCTATTCATGGGTTTCACAGATTCGTCACTCCATTGATATGGACGTTATCAGTACGACTGACTCCCATTGTGACTGTGTTGCCCCATGCATTGTGACTGTGCTGCCACAGGCATTGTGACTGTGCTGCCACAGGCATTGTGACTGTGCTGCCCCAGGCATTCTGACTGTGCTGCTCCAGGCATTGTGACTGTGCTGCCCCAGGCATTGTGACTGTGCTGCCCAGGCATTGTGACTGTGTTGCCCCAGGCATTCTGACTGTGTTTCCCCAGTTATTCTCAATGGGGGCCAATGATGATTTTGACTTAAGAACACTAAAGTGGCTTGGCAATACAATCATATTTCTAAAGTAAGCAAATAATTCACAGAAACCCTTTTTTTGTCATCAGTAAGATATTGTCATATTTACTTTAGACAGATGGCTATGTTACCATAATATAGAAACCATCATCATTTTAAAAAACTAATTGAGTTGCCCAGGGTGAGGGGGAGGAATGACAAGGTACGGAGAGCCATATTAACAGTTACAATAATAACCATATATAGTAGAACAATAATAACATCCAATGAATATATTAGGACCATTAACTAGGCTACCAAGGACTCAGAGACACCATTTGGATGCCTACCAAGTTGAAGGATTCATGTGGAATGTATGAGGTTATTCAGGCTAATGTGTCTGCATGCGTCACACACACAGTCACAGCCGTCTACATCCAGGGTCTCAGAAAATGCAGACACAGCTTCCTGCTTCTCCCAGGCAGCACAGCATCACTCACCTGGTAGAGAGCTCCGAGACACATGGCAAATTCAGTTAGTGGACAACGGACAGTTTCTTGTGCCACAAATGACCTGAGGTGTCCCACATAGCTACAAGTCGGTACCAATAATCCTTAAAGACTTAAACATTTCCATGAACACTTGATGGCTCCAGTGCGGACTTTCTAGCCACCTAAATGCCACCCATAAGGAGGTGTATAGGTTGAAGCAGAGAGGAAGAGGTGACGCGAGAGACAAAGCAAGAGGTTTTACTCCGCCCAAAATCTGTTCACAAAAAAATAAGCCCACAAAGTGAGTAATTTTTGCATGGAGGTCAATGAGAGAGTGTCGAATTTGGCCAACAAAAATGGAATTGCTAATTTTCTACGTGAGGCTTATTTTGGTCGAAAATAAGTTTTGTAATGGTTTGGTTGTTACGAATGCACTGATTTAAGTGGACACACGTAGCATTTCGGCAACTTTGAAATACAAACTTTATATTGGAGTTGTGGCTGTTGTCATAGAGATAGATAGAAGACTCATCATGGATATAATCCATTTTAGCATGTACATTGCCATTGAGGGCTTCCACCATTTAAAAGTAGTCAACTGGGTGGGGATTCTTATAAGTTGGGAGCAATCAGCCAATGAAGAAGAAGAACATTTACTACTTTAAAATGGAGATAGCCTCAATGGCACTGGCTATGCTGTCACAGATGCTATAATGGAACTGTTGTTTACATGCGTATCTGCCCTCTCATTGGCTAGAATCGTCCCACCTGAGCAGCAGTAAAATAACAATAGCGAGTCTATATACAGGGGGGTACCGGTACAGAGTCAATATGCGGGGGCAGCAGTTCATTGAGGTAAGATTTACATGCAGAGACTAGTAACAACAGAGAGTAGCAGTGGTGTAAAGAGGGGGAGAGGGGGGGGGAATGCAAATAATCTGGGTTGCCATTTGATTAGGTGTTCAGGAGTCTTATGGCTTGGGGGTAGAAGCTGTTTAGAAGCCTCTTGGACCTAGACTTGGCACTTTGGCGCTTTGGTTGAAGCCATAATGTCATGCTCTGTATCCTGACATCAAGCCTATAGAGGGCAGTGTTGGGGCTAACACTAAATAAGTGCTGATAGTTACAGTGTATTCTAGTCCAGTAAAACCAAGTGCTGCTTGTCTCACTCTCATACAGAGAGAGAGAGAGGGGGAGGGAGGGAGGGAGAGAAAGGAAGGGAAGGAGGGAGAGAAAGGAAGGAAGGGAGGGAGAGAGAGAGAGAGAGAAATGGAGGGAGGGAGGGAGAGAGAGAAATTGAGGGAGGGAGAGGGAGGGAGGGAGGGAGAGAGAGAAAGGGAGGGAGGGAGGGAGAGAGAGAGAGAGAAATGGAGGGAGGGAGGGAGAGAGAGAAATTGAGGGAGGGAGAGGGAGGGAGGGAGGGAGAGAGAGAAAGGGAGGGAGGGAGAGAGAGAAATGGAGGGAGGGAAGGAGAGAGAGAGAGAGAAATGGAGGGAGGGAGGGAGGGAGGGAGGGAGGGAGGGAGGGAGGGAGAGAAATTGAGGGAGGGAGAGGGAGGGAGGGAGGGAGGGAGAGAGAGAAAGGGAGGGAGGGAGAGAGAGAAATGGAGGGAGGGAAGGAGAGAGAGAGAGAGAAATTGAGGGAGGGAGGGAGGGAGGGAGGGAGGGAGGGAAATGGAGGGAGGGAGAAATGGATGGAGGGAGGGAGAGAGAGAAATAGAGGGAGGGAGGGAGAGAGAGAGAGAGAGAGAGAAAGGGAGGGAGGGAGGGAGGGAAATGGCGGGAGGGAGGGAGAGAGAGAGAGAAATGGAGGGAGGTTAGGGAGAGAGTGGCACAGCAGTTCAACAGGGACATGATTATCTTTCTAGACAAACCCGACATTCCCCCAAGCCAATTTAAAGTTAATGTAATGCCATCTTACCCTTCTGCAATCACCCAGTTTGCTCCCTCATTTCTGTTTTTAAGGGTGTCACATTTTACTGTTTATTCAAAAGACTGGTTTCCCTTTGCCAGAGAAGGTTGAGAAACCTGTTTCAATGATTGAATGTAATACTGTAGTTCAGTAATCAATGGTGTCTAGAATTATCAATCGTTTCAGAGGCACACACAGATAAAGATGGATAGTGTAGAACGGAATATGGTTTATCAGTCTTGGAGTATTTTTTTGTGGAATTACACATTGTACTGGAAGATAATTCTCATTGAATGAAGAAGTTTCCTAAGAAACAACTGACTGTGGTTTTAATGGGAATCTGGGCATGCACTCTTAATGTGTGCATCAGCTGGTGTTTTATCACTGGATGAACTGATAAACAGACATGTCACTGTAGGTGTTTTATCACTGGATGAACTGCTAAACAGACATGTCACTGTTGGTGTTTTATCACTGGATGAACTGCTGAACAGACATGTCACTGTAGGTGTTTTATCACTGGATGAACTGCTGAACAGACATGTCACTGTAGGTGTTTTATCACTGGATGAACTGCTGAACAGACATGTCACTGTAGGTGTCTTATCACTGGATGAACTGCTGAACAGACATGTCACTGTAGGTGTTTTATCACTGGATGAACTGCTGAACAGACATGTCACTGTAGGTGTTTTATCACTGGATGAACTGCTATACAGACATGTCACTGTAGGTGTTTTGTCACTGGATGAACTGCTATACAGACATTACACTGTAGGTGTTTTATCACTGGATGAACTGCTAAACAGACATGTCACTGTAGGTGTTTTATCACTGGATGAACTGCTGAACAGACATGTCACTGTAGGTGTCTTATCACTGGATGAACTGCTAAACAGACATGTCACTGTAGGTGTTTTATCACTGGATGAACTGCTATACAGACATGTCACTGTTGGTGTTTTATCACTGGATGAACTGCTAAACAGACATGTCACTGTAGGTGTTTTATCACTGGATGAACTGCTGAACAGACATGTCACTGTAGGTGTCTTATCACTGGATGAACTGCTAAACAGACATGTCACTGTAGGTGTTTTATCACTGGATGAACTGCTATAAAGACATGTCACTGTTGGTGTTTTATCACTGGATGAACTGCTATACAGACATGTCACTGTAGGTGTTTTATCACTGGATGAACTGCTATACAGACATGTCACTGTTGGTGTTTTATCACTGGATGAACTGCTATACAGACATGTCACTGTAGGTGTTTTATCACTGGATGAACTGCTAAACAGACATGTCACTGTTGGTGTTTTATCACTGGATGAACTGCTATACAGACATGTCACTTTTGGTGTTTTATCACTGGATGAACTGCTAAACAGACATGTCACTGTAGGTGTTTTATCACTGGATGAACTGCTATACAGACATGTCACTGTTGGTGTTTTATCACTGGATGAACTGCTAAACAGACATGTCACTGTAGGTGTTTTATCACTGCACTGGATGAACTGCTGAACAGACATGTCACTGTTGGTGTTTTATCACTGGATGATCTGCTATACAGACATGTCACTGTAGGTGTTTTATCACTGGATGAACTGCTAAACAGACATGTCACTGTAGGTGTTTTATCACTGGATGAACTGCTATACAGACATGTCACTGTTGGTGTTTTATCACTGGATGAACTGCTAAACAGACATGTCACTGTAGGTGTTTTATCACTGCACTGGATGAACTGCTGAACAGACATGTCACTGTTGGTGTTTTATCACTGGATGATCTGCTATACAGACATGTCACTGTAGGTGTTTTATCACTGGATGAACTGCTAAACAGACATGTCACTGTAGGTGTTTTATCACTGGATGAACTGCTAAACAGACATGTCACTGTAGGTGTTTTATCACTGGATGAACTGCTAAACAGACATGTCACTAGGTGTTTTATCACTGGATGAACTGCTATACAGACATGTCACTGTAGGTGTTTTATCACTGGATGAACTGCTAAACAGACATGTCACTGTAGGTGTTTTATCACTGGATGAACTGCTATACAAACATGTCACTGTAGGTGTTTTATCACTGGATGAACTGCTAAACAGACATGTCACCGTAGGTGTTTTATCACTGGATGAACTGCTATACAGACATGTCACTGTAGGTGTTTTATAACTGGATGAACTGCTAAACAGACATGTCACTGTAGGTGTTTTATCACTGGATGAACTGCTATACAGACATGTCACTGTAGGTGTTTTATCACTGCACTGGATGAACTGCTAAACAGACATGTCACTGTAGGTGTTTTATCACTGGATGAACTGCTATACAGACATGTCACTGTAGGTGTTTTATCACTGGATGAACTGCTAAACAGACATGTCACTGTTGGTGTTTTATCACTGGATGAACTGCTGAACAGACATGTCACTGTAGGTGTTTTATCACTGCACTGGATGAACTGCTGAACAGACATGTCACTGTTGGTGTTTTATCACTGGATGAACTGCTGAACAGACATGTCACTGTTGGTGTTTTATCACTGGATGAACTGCTGAACAGACATGTCACTGTAGGTGTTTTATCACAGGATGAACTGCTATACAGACATGTCACTGTTGGTGTTTTATCACTGGATGAACTGCTATACAGACATGTCACTGTTGGTGTTTTATCACTGGATGAACTGCTGAACAGACATGTCACTGTAGGTGTTTTATCACTGCACTGGATGAACTGCTGAACAGACATGTCACTGTTGGTGTTTTATCACTGGATGAACTGCTGAACAGACATGTCACTGTAGGTGTTTTATCACTGGATGAACTGCTATACAGACATGTCACTGTAGGTGTTTTATCACTGGAAGAACTGCTGAACAGACATGTCACTGTAGGTGTTTTATCACTGCACTGGATGAACTGCTATACAGACATGTCACTGTAGGTGTTTTATCACTGGATGAACTGCTAAACAGACATGTCACTGTTGGTGTTTTATCACTGGATGAACTGCTATACAGACATGTCACTTTTGGTGTTTTATCACTGGATGAACTGCTAAACAGACATGTCACTGTAGGTGTTTTATCACTGGATGAACTGCTATACAGACATGTCACTGTTGGTGTTTTATCACTGGATGAACTGCTAAACAGACATGTCACTGTAGGTGTTTTATCACTGCACTGGATGAACTGCTGAACAGACATGTCACTGTTGGTGTTTTATCACTGGATGATCTGCTATACAGACATGTCACTGTAGGTGTTTTATCACTGGATGAACTGCTAAACAGACATGTCACTGTAGGTGTTTTATCACTGGATGAACTGCTATACAGACATGTCACTGTTGGTGTTTTATCACTGGATGAACTGCTAAACAGACATGTCACTGTAGGTGTTTTATCACTGCACTGGATGAACTGCTGAACAGACATGTCACTGTTGGTGTTTTATCACTGGATGATCTGCTATACAGACATGTCACTGTAGGTGTTTTATCACTGGATGAACTGCTAAACAGACATGTCACTGTAGGTGTTTTATCACTGGATGAACTGCTAAACAGACATGTCACTGTAGGTGTTTTATCACTGGATGAACTGCTAAACAGACATGTCACTAGGTGTTTTATCACTGGATGAACTGCTATACAGACATGTCACTGTAGGTGTTTTATCACTGGATGAACTGCTAAACAGACATGTCACTGTAGGTGTTTTATCACTGGATGAACTGCTATACAAACATGTCACTGTAGGTGTTTTATCACTGGATGAACTGCTAAACAGACATGTCACTGTTGGTGTTTTATCACTGGATGAACTGCTATACAGACATGTCACTGTTGGTGTTTTATCACTGGATGAACTGCTAAACAGACATGTCACCGTAGGTGTTTTATCACTGGATGAACTGCTATACAGACATGTCACTGTAGGTGTTTTATCACTGCACTGGATGAACTGCTAAACAGACATGTCACTGTAGGTGTTTTATCACTGGATGAACTGCTATACAGACATGTCACTGTAGGTGTTTTATCACTGGATGAACTGCTAAACAGACATGTCACTGTTGGTGTTTTATCACTGGATGAACTGCTGAACAGACATGTCACTGTAGGTGTTTTATCACTGCACTGGATGAACTGCTGAACAGACATGTCACTGTTGGTGTTTTGTCACTGGATGAACTGCTGAACAGACATGTCACTGTTGGTGTTTTATCACTGGATGAACTGCTGAACAGACATGTCACTGTAGGTGTTTTATCACTGGATGAACTGCTATACAGACATGTCACTGTTGGTGTTTTATCACTGGATGAACTGCTATACAGACATGTCACTGTTGGTGTTTTATCACTGGATGAACTGCTGAACAGACATGTCACTGTAGGTGTTTTATCACTGCACTGGATGAACTGCTGAACAGACATGTCACTGTTGGTGTTTTATCACTGGATGAACTGCTGAACAGACATGTCACTGTTGGTGTTTTATCACTGGATGAACTGCTGAACAGACATGTCACTGTAGGTGTTTTATCACTGGATGAACTGCTATACAGACATGTCACTGTTGGTGTTTTATCACTGGATGAACTGCTATACAGACATGTCACTGTTGGTGTTTTATCACTGGATGAACTGCTAAACAGACATGTCACTGTAGGTGTTTTATCACTGGATGAACTGCTATACAGACATGTCACTGTAGGTGTTTTATCACTGGAAGAACTGCTGAACAGACATGTCACTGTAGGTGTTTTATCACTGGATGAACTGCTATACAGACATGTCACTGTTGGTGTTTTATCACTGGATGAACTGCTATACAGACATGTCACTGTTGGTGTTTTATCACTGGATGAACTGCTAAACAGACATGTCACTGTAGGTGTTTTATCACTGGATGAACTGCTAAACAGACATGTCACTGTAGGTGTATTATCACTGGATGAACTGCTGAACAGACATGTCACTGTTGGTGTTTTATCACTGGATGAACTGCTAAACAGACATGTCACTGTAGGTGTTTTATCACTGGATGAACTGCTGAACAGACATGTCACTGTTGGTGTTTTATCACTGGATGAACTGCTATACAGACATGTCACTGTAGGTGTTTTATCACTGGATGAACTGCTATACAGACATGTCACTGTTGGTGTTTTATCACTGCACTGGATGAACTGCTAAACAGACATGTCACTGTAGGTGTTTTATCACTGCACTGGATGAACTGCTGAACAGACTTGTCACTGTTGGTGTTTTATCACTGGATGAACTGCTGAACAGACATGTCACTGTTGGTGTTTTATCACTGGATGAACTGCTGAACAGACATGTCACTGTAGGTGTTTTATCACTGGATGAACTGCTGAACAGACATGTCACTGTTGGTGTTTTATCACTGGATGAACTGCTGAACAGACATGTCACTGTAGGTGTTTTATCACTGGATGAACTGCTAAACAGATATGTCACTGTTGGTGTTTTATCACTGGATGAACTGCTGAACAGACATGTCACTGTAGGTGTTTTATCACTGCACTGGATGAACTGCTGAACAGACATGTCACTGTTGGTGTTTTATCACTGGATGAACTGCTGAACAGACATGTCACTGTAGGTGTTTTATCACTGGATGAACTGCTGAACAGACATGTCACTGTAGGTGTTTTATCACTGGATGAACTGCTATACAGACATGTCACTGTTGGTGTTTTATCACTGGATGAACTGCTATACAGACATGTCACTGTAGGTGTTTTATCACTGGATGAACTGCTATACAGACATGTCACTGTAGGTGTTTTATCACTGGATGAACTGCTGAACAGACATCTCACTGTTGGTGTTTTATCACTGGATGAACTGCTATACAGACATGTCACTGTAGGTGTTTTGTCACTGGATGAACTGCTATACAGACATGTCACTGTAGGTGTTTTATCACTGGATGAACTGCTAAACAGACATGTCACTGTAGGTGTTTTGTCACTGGATGAACTGCTATACAGACATGTCACTGTAGGTGTTTTGTCACTGGATGAACTGCTAAACAGACATGTCACTGTAGGTGTTTTGTCACTGGATGAACTGCTAAACAGACATGTCACTGTAGGTGTTTTATCACTGGATGAACTGCTAAACAGACCTGTCACTGTAGGTGTTTTATCACTGGATGAACTGCTAAACAGACATGTCACTGTTGGTGTTTTATCACTGCACTGGATGAACTGCTAAACAGACATGTCACTGTAGGTGTTTTATCACTGGATGAACTGCTAAACAGACCTGTCACTGTAGGTGTTTTATCACTGGATGAACTGCTAAACAGACATGTCACTGTAGGTGTTTTATCACTGGATGAACTGCTGAACAGACATGCCATTGGATTATTTATGCAAATTGAGGTATTAGTCACAATGCCCTCCAGTGAAAAACAACATTACCATAATCTGCCATTGAGGATATTTACAATTAAGACAACAAACTCATACATTTCCTATGTGCTGTTGGTAGTGAGGCATGTTTCATTTAGATTCCAACTTTCTATGTTAGCACCAATATTGTCCTTATCGGCAATTTACAGATTGGTTGAGCGAAGAATGGAAATAATTGCCGGGGTATTTTCTAGTCATTTGTTTTGTGTTTGCATAAAAATACATCATGTCACACAATGTTGGGCAATCCCCCAAAACAGACTGAGCTTGGTGTGATCCGTTTGCTTCTTGTGAGATAAGTTGACTTTGATGAGTGACAGTGGAGCGGCTAACTGAGTGTCTCCACCTTGGCAAGAAACCATTCCAGTTGGATTATCCCCAATTAGATATACATGGTGTAGTGCTATCACTAAGTTGAAGACAATTCTTTCGGCTGTAGGAGAAACTGACCTGTAGCCTACAGCGTGTGTGTGTGTGTGTGTGTGTGTGTGTGTGTGTGTGTGTGTGTGTGTGTGTGTGTGTGTGTGTGTGTGTGTGTGTGTGTGTGTGTGTGTGTGTGTGTGTGTGTGTGTGTGTGTGTGTGTGTGTGTGTGAAATCCAGAACTAAGCCTGTGTGATTGCCCTGATATACTGTAGCTTGAGATGGTTGCATATAAGTGATGTCGCTGTCTCTATGGAGCTTGTGCCTTTTATGTGAATCGTTTAGCGGGGCCTTGCCTCAACAAACCCATTCAATCTATTATTCATTGTATCATAACTAAACAGATTTTTTTCTTCAGTTAAGAGTAGTGAATATGTGGAATTAACTCTGGTGTAGAGTGAAAGGGGAGTTCAGTTGTCAAAAAAATCAATTTAAGTAGGAAGGGGATTGCCAGTGTTTAGCAGAAGCAGTACACGTGTTCTCCTGTGGTTGTAATCACACAAAGGAATTCTATTTTTAGGCCTGTAATGCTTTAGATTAACATGTCGAGGAGATTAGCAGGTATCCAGATGATAGCCAGCCTCAAAAGGCTGGTTGTGGCAAGACATTCCCACTGGGCACACACTGGACCAATGATAGTATACCTAGTTTCACGTTGAAACGATGGTGTCCTCTGGGAAAATCAGATGTCAATGTAGCTTACATAAACCCAACCTCACTCCAAATGTACTTTCAACATACAGCTTGTGTAAGAAAAGTTAGGCGTTACTTTTCAACTTTTCAATATTATTAAGGTAGTCCGTACAAAGGAGTATGGAAGCTGATCAGTTTTTAAAGTTGTTCAACACAGCTGACGGTTCCCCGGGCGCCGAAGACGCGGATGTCGATTAAGGCAGCCCCCCGTACCTCTGATTCAGAGGGGTTGGGTTCTGCCAGTCACGTTCTGTTAAAGGTCCCCAAAGCACACACATCCCTGGGTCGCTCCTCTTTTCAGTTCGCTGCAGATAGCGACTGGAACGAGCAGCAACAAACACTCAAACTGGACAGTTTTATCTCAGTCTCTTCATTCAAAGACTCAATCATGGACACTCTTACTGACAGTTGTGGCTGCTTTGCGTGATGTATTGTTGTCTCTACCTTCTTGCCCTTTGTGCTGTTGTCTGTGCCCAATAATGTTTGTACAATGTTTTGTGCTGCTACCATGTTGTGTTGCTACCATGTTGTTGTTATGTTGTGTTGCTACCATGTTGTTGTTATGTTGTGTTGCTACCATGCTGTGTTGTCATGTGTTGCTGCCTTACTATGTTGTTATCTTAAGTCTTTCTTTATGTAGTGTTGTCTCTCTTGTCGTGATGTGTATTTTGTCCTATATTTCTATTGTATTTATAGTCTTTTTTAATAATCCCACCCCCCCCCGTCCCCGTCCCCACAGGAGGCCTTTTGCCTTTTGGTAGGCCGTCATTGTGAATTAGAATTTGTTCTTAACTGATTTGCCTAGTTAAATAAAGGTTAAATAAAAAAAATAAAAAAATGTAATGCAGAAGACACATTTCAGTTGAAAGCATTCAGTTGTACAACTGACTAGGTATCCCCCTTTCCCTTTCCCGTGTTTCCAAAGCTAAGCAGTGTATGTAGAGGTACTGTAGGTATCTGGATGATAGAGGTATTCTCACTGCAGTGCATTACCCCTCTTTATACCAGTAGGAGTCAGTGTTCAGGAAGGAATCGTTGGACTCTGGCTTCAGTCTTTATTTAGGTTCACGACATGATGTTGGAACAATGACGTTGATTTAAACATACCATTTTAATATCAACATTGAAACAAGGTAAATAACATATGTTTAATCAAATATGAAATTGAACATATTTTCAGTCACCCAAAATACTGTATATTGAATATAGGATTAAAAAGATTTTTGACGTTTCTATGTGAAATGTTCAATGCAATTTATACATAGTTCTGAAGATTATGTTGACATTAGATAGATGTAACAATCCGTTAGTCAGGTTAAATCAATCTATTTAAGTTGAAGATTTACCCTAATTTCAATGTTTAAAATGCAGGTTGAAATGAGATGAAAACAGTACTGGTTGATAACTTTTGTTTTCCTCGTTGATTCCAATACGTTGACAAATCACGTTGAAACAATGTAAATTCAACCACTGTGTTCCAAGTGGGTTGTCAGTTGGTAGAAAATGACAAGAATGTGATTCTGTGGGAGCAGCATTCTTGATCAGGAGCCAGAGCCTGTGGTGTTGTCCAGCGGGGGCCTGTGGTGTTGACCAGCGGGAGCCTGTGGTGTTGTCCAGTGGGGGCCTGTGGTGTTGTCCAGCGGGAACCTGTGGTGTTGTCCAGCCAGAGCCTGTGGTGTTGACCAGCGGGAGCCTGTGGTGTTGTCCAGCGGGAGCCTGTGGTGTTGTCCAGCGGGAGCCTGTGGTGTTGTCCAGCGGGGGCCTGTGGTGTTGTCCAGCGGGAGGCTGTGGTGTTGTCCAGCGGGAGCCTGTGGTGTTGTCCAGCGGGACCCTGTGGTGTTGTCCAGCGGGAGCCTGTGGTGTTGTCCAGCGGGAGCCTGTGGTGTTGTCCAGCGGGAGCCTGTGGTGTTGTCCAGCGGGAGCCTGTGGTGTTGTCCAGCGGGAGCCTGTGGTGTTGTCCAGCGGGAGCCTGTGGTGTTGTCCAGCGGGAGCCTGTGGTGTTGTCCAGCGGGAGCCTGTGGTGTTGTCCAGCGGGAGCCTGTGGTGTTGTCCAGCGTGAGCCTGTGGTGTTGTCCAGCGGGAGCCTGTGGTGTTGTCCAGCGGGAGCCTGTGGTGTTGTCCAGCCGGAGCCTGTGGTGTTGTCCAGCTGGGGCCTGTGGTGTTGTCCAGCGGGAGCCTGTGGTGTTGTCCAGTGGGAGCCTGTGGTGTTGTCCAGCCGGAGCCTGTGGTGTTGTCCAGCGGGGGCCTGTGGTGTTGTCCAGCGGGGGCCTGTGGTGTTGTCCAGCGGGAGCCTGTGGTGTTGTCCAGCCGGAGCCTGTGGTGTTGTCCAGCGGGAGCCTGTGGTGTTGTCCAGCCGGAGCCTGTGGTGTTGTCCAGCTGGGGCCTGTGGTGTTGACCAGCGGGGGCCTGTGGTGTTGTTCAGTGGGGGCCTGTGGTGTTGACCAGCTGGGGCCTGTGGTGTTGTTCAGCGGGAGCCTGTGGTGTTGTCCAGCTGGGGAGAGCACTGAGCTCTAGGCATGGCACGACCCGTCCCTCAAGGGTAAAGGCATTGAAGGCTACATGTTGTTGCCCTCTACAGTGCACATGTGCTGCACTCCAGGTATAGATATTGTGTGGCCTTAACCTCCTGGCCTGCTCTTATAGTTTGGGTGATTTGTATTCTTGTCAGTCTCAGACTACTGTCTCTCTATTGTGTGCCATAGATTCCCGTAGCACACGCTCCAGTGCTCTAGCAGGTATATTGCACTGGTCATCCCCAAAGCCAACACTTCCTTTGGCCGCCTTTCCTTCCAGTTCTCTGCTGCCAATGACTGGAACAAATTGCAAAAATCTCTAAAGCTGGAGTCTTATATCTCCCTCTCTAACTTTAAGCATGAGAGCAGCTCAGACTGTACACAGTCAATCTGTAAATAGCACACCCGACTATCTCATCCCCATATTATTACTTACCCTCTTGATAAATTGTATTTATTTTCGCCTCTAGGGCCTATTTATTGCCTACCTCCCTACTCTTCTACATTTGCACACACTGCACATTGATTTTTCTATTTTTATTTTATTTTGTGTTATTGACTGTACGTTTGTTTATGTGTAACTCTGTGCTGTTGTATTTGTCGCACTGCTTTGCTTTATCTTGGCCAGGTCGCAGTTGTAAATGAGAACTTGTTCTCAACTGGCCTACCTGGTTAAATAAAGGTGAAATAAAAATAAAAAGTCATTGTCTCCTGCCTAAAGGTGTGGCTAGAGTAGTGATGAATGAGTGACGTGTCTGGTGCAGCAGCAGCATTTTTTACATTGATTCTAAACAAAGGCACCTCATTGTTTATGCCTAGAAAAGCAATTGATTTTGGTAACTCTTGAGGTCCAAGGGAATTCATGCACAATATGTCTGGATAAAACAAAGTGAGCATGTTGTCAAATTATGAATGTGTGTGTGTGTGTGTGTGTGTGTGTGTGTGTGTGTGTGTGTGTGTGTGTGTGTGTGTGTGTGTGTGTGTGTGTGCGTGCGTGTGTGTGTGATTCACATGAAGAGGGCATCTGGACTAATCCTTCACAAGTGCAATTCCAATGTTCCTGTATACAGTCAGTCTCTCTCAGTTTGAGCATATGGTAACATCTGTTTTTAGGAGCCTTGTATTTTTCGGTGGGGGACACAGTGTTTTTTCAGTACATGTGTAGGACTATGCGTTCCAGCAGTACGAGACATGCACAAATAAATTCAGTCCGGGCCCCTATTCACTGACCCACACTAGTAGCACGTCGTGCCAGGTTGTCCAGTGTCTTTCATCGGTCAGAGATTGCTTGTGGTCATCCTCTCAACTCATGTCACCTCCTTCACGATGGTGACATGCAGCCAGGCCAGATGTCCCAGTCATGTCACTCAACCACAGCCCCACAAGAGCCTGCGTGATGATAGCAGGGTTTATATTATACACACGGAGAACAGGAAGCCTCTCTCCATCTCCCCTTCCCTCCTTCCCAGGGGCTTTATAACTAACAGTCATTCCTGACTGTCTTTCTCCACACATTGCCTTTTAATGAAAGGTGTCCTTGAGTGTCCTGAATGGCATCTGCTATATACAATGTATTATTAGTAGTAGTAGTAGTAGTATTTCTATTATTAGTAGTAGTAGTAGTAGTAGTATTTGTATTATTATTATTATTATTAGTAGTAGTAGTATTGTTGTTATTGCTATTATTATTATTATTGTTGTTGTTGTTATTATTGTTATCATTATTATTGTTATTATTGTTATTGTTGTTATTGTTATTATTGTTATTACTATTGTTGTTATTGTCATTATTAGTATTGTTATTATTATTGTTTATTATTATTACTATTGTTGTTATTATTGTTATCGTTATTATTGTTGTTATTATTATTGTTGTTATTGTTATTATTATTGTTATTGTTGTTGTTATTGTTATTATTATTGTTGTTATTGTTATTATTGTTATTATTGTTAATATTATTGTTGTTATTGTTATTATTGTTGTTGTTGTTGTTATTAGAACCATCACTTAAGGTTCTGAATCACATAGCACCTACAGGTTGTGAGGCATCGTGTTTGAAGCTAGGACCAGCTGCAGGCCCTGTAGCAACTATTAGCAGCTCTGGGTTATTTAGAAATAAAGTGCTGTCACACTTGGGCATTTATCCCTCTGTGTGTGGAATAGGTTGGTTTTAGGGTGTTTCTGTGTTGATTGTATGTGACAGATATCTCATTAGCTTGATAGAATTTGCCGACAGGAACAGGACCAAGGCCAGAGAGGACATGACGAGGACAGCTGGTCTCTGGAGTGCTAGGTTGTTCAGATATCCTGTCTGTTTCTTCAGTCTGCTCAGCGTAAACTGTTACAGTATATGACCTCTTTAAGTCTTTGGCTATACATAGTATGGCTGGTGGCCATATTCCAGACTTCTGTAGGGATGTGAGCTAAAGGGGGAACGCAGCACATTAACTGACATTATGTCTGTATCAAGGTTATAATATATATGTGTTTTAATATATTAAAAAAATATATATATATATATTTTTTTTTTAGAACTGAGATGCTAGTTTTTATTTAATTATAGTTGTATACAAATATTTCTAATGAGTTTTTATATTTTTTAGTTTCATTTATAGCGGTAGGGACATTCTGTAAAGCATACCTGGGAGGCTAGGAGACATTGTGCTGTATAGTGTTTTTGTTTTGTTGGGGGGGGGATTTCACTTCCTGCAACTGGGGGGCAGCAATACATAAGGTGATGAGTCAGATCACAGGTTAGGTTTAAATTAAAAAGTCAATCTCAATGTGACTTGGATTTAAAAGACTGGTGCTAAAATATGATTGAAGGAAACTCTCTCTCGCCCATGTTTACACCACTGATGTATAGGGGTTTACACCAATCCAATGCCTTTTTAACTTGTGAGAAGAATCAAGTTAGCTGCCTAGCTGTTTTATCCCTGTTTAGCTAGTGAGAGTGATGCACAAGAGAGCTCTATTTGAAACATCACCCTCTACTGGCAGCATTTACACACCACATTCAGTAGTTTGAAAATCCCCCCAAAACTCAATTGAAAACCCCATTTGATTTTTGCCCCAAAAAATTGAACATAATTCATGATGGTTTTTATTTTAGTTCGTTTTGGAGTCTAATATAATAGTCTCAGTATTGTTTTAGTTTTTCAAACAGGTTTGTTAATTATTTTATTTCAGTTTTTGTATTAGTTTCAGTTTTAGTTTACTATAATAACCTTGGTCTGTATCCTTCTTACACTGGGTAAATTACAGATGTAGTATCTTTATTTATTAAATATGTAGTATCTTTATTTATCTTAATTTATTCATCTTATAAAAAAATGTTAGTGTATTTGATGTTTTTAAAGGCTTCTGATGTCAGACTTGATTTTCCCTGAAGATTTTCTTTTTAACCCCTACAAAATTGCCCATTAATGATAAATTCCCATGAATTATGCACCCATTATATTAGAGGGGGCTCAAAGTACGTAAGGATAGAGGGAGGGGTTATCTGGAGGGGGGCTTTGCCCCTTTTGGAAGTCAGAGAATTTAGAATCTTTCAAACACCTGAAACAGCTTTTTCCTGCAATCTAGAGACATAATTATTATGCCTAATTCTATGTAAAAAAAAAAAAATGTGAAAAAATTCTGCGTAGGTTATCTAAGCATACCTCATTACCTGTTCAATTATCAATTTAATTAATTCTGAACTTCTAAGCCTTTTAAGTTTAGTACAACTGCCACACTGGTACATAGCATCATAACCCAATAATTAAAGACATTTTAGTATTTTCTAAAGTCTAGCAACCTTGCCAGCAGGCATGACAGCTAAGATCGTTGGAGACAAGCTACTCTAACTTGATCGAAAGCCTGAAATAGCTTGGTAGTTAGTTATGAGATTGGGAGATTGGGAATTTATGTAGCTGACTAGCTGAAGCCAACTCCAAGCCAAATTGGTTGCTAGTATTACAGAGAAACAACAAAACACTTTTGTTTTATTTATTCATCAACAAGGAATCAATAGGCTACGTACCTCCTGTAAATCCTGTCCATCACTAAAATCAAATCAAATGCTGTGTCTGTCACTCGAAACTCTCTCCTGGCGATACTGTCTGCACTAGAGTATCTAGCATCCTGCTAACATATTTTTGCTCCTTGATGCACCTAGGAAGCAACCACTTACTAGGCAGACTAGGGGGGGGGGGGGGGGGGATAGCTATAGTCTGGTGTAATCTGGCTCTAATGATAGTGTAGCTATAGTCTGGTGTAATCTGGCTCTAATGATAGTGTAGCTATAGTCTGGTGTTATTTGGCACTAATGATAATGTAACTATAGTCTGGTGTAATCTGGCGCTAATGATAATGTAACTATAGTCTGGTGTAATCTGGCTCTAATGATAGTGTAGCTATAGTCTGTTGTAATCTAACTCTAATGATAGTGTAGCTATAAAATTGTGTAATCTGGCACTAATGATTAATGTAGGTATAGTCTGATGTAATCTGGCTCTAATGATAGTGTAGCTATAAAATGGTGTAATCTAGCTATAATGATAATGTAGCTATAGTCTGGTGTAATCTGGCGCTAATGATAATGTAACTATAGTCTGGTGTAATCTGACTCTAATGATAACGTAGGTATAGTCTGGTGTAATCTGGCTCTAATGATAGTGTAGCTATAGTCTGTTGTAATCTAACTCTAATGATAGTGTAGCTATAGTCTGGTGATATTTGGCACTAATGATAATGTAACTGTAGTCTGGTGTAATCTGGCGCTAATGATAATGTAACTATAGTCTGGTGTAATCTGGCTCTAATGATTGTGTAGCTATAGTCTGTTGTAATCTAACTCTAATGATAGTGTAGCTATAAAATCGTGTAATCTGGCACTAATGATTAATGTAGGTATAGTCTGATGTAATCTGGCTCTAATGATAGTGTAGCTATAGTCTGGTGTAATCTGGCTCTAATGATAGTGTAGCTATAGTCTGGTGTAATCTGGCTCTAATGATAATGTAGCTATAGTCTGGTGTAATCTGACTCTAATGATAGTGTAGCTATAACATTGTGTAATCTGGCACTAATGATAATGTAGGTATAGTCTGGTGTAATCTGGCTCTAATAACAGTATAGCTAAATAATGGTGTAATCTGCCGCTAATGATTGTGTAGCTATAGTCTGGTGTTATTTGGCACTAATGATAATGTAACTATAGTCTGGTGTAATCTGGCTCTAATGATAGTGTAGCTATAAAATGGTGTAATCTGGCACTAATGATAACGTAGGTATAGTCTGGTGTAATCTGGCTCTAATGATAACGTAGGTATAGTCTGGTGTAATCTGGCTCTAATGACAGTGTCTTTGGTTGATATGTTGTGAGAATGATAGAGCACCACATCTCACCACAATAAACTCAGTAACATATCATTTTTTTTGTGTGCCAAAGCCTGCGGAACATGAGGGGATTACCATTATTACAATTCACGTAAAGAGCCTGAGTTTCGCCCTAAGAAGTGAATTGTATTGAGCTCTGGCTCTGCTTCATGATTAGGTCTGGCTCCAGTTCTTGCCTGGAAAAGTGGCTTGTCTCGATGCTCTTAAAAGTCAATATGCATTATCACTGTTGTCAACACGCCGTGCTTCCGCAATGATAAGGTTGCATAAGACTGTCCCAACTGGACGGACAGTCTTTATTTGATCCTCTCTGTAGCCAAAGCAAATCTCACCAGCTAGAGAGCAGGCTGCCAGACGAGAGAGCCTCAGCTGCCCTCAGCTGGTTTTCACTGGGGAGCCAGAGAATCAGAGAGGATCATTCACTTTCAGAGCATTCTGTATCTCCCAAAAACCCCTCAGGAGAAAAACCTGTTTTTCTCACTGCTGAGTGCAGGCTGTGGTGCAACCAACCTCCATCGAGCACAATCCAAGGTCCGCTATCATGAATAGCCCACTGGGCACAAACTGGTTTAATCAACATTGGTTTCAATGTAATTTGTCAACGTATTGTGACGTGGAATGTACCCGTGGAAAATACATTGGAACTGTTGTTTTGTGAAATGTCAACCACATGATTATGTCATCATGTTAACCAATTTTCAACATAGACAAACCTTGTATAAAAAAATCTTGAATGTGTACCTTTGAAACAACATCAAATCATCAACGTAATATCCACTAAAATCCCCAAATAACAATAAGCTGAACAGCACCTCCTGCTGGAGAGTTGATTTATCTACAGCCATCCAATTTAGTCTCCCATCCAGGGTTTTTAAACAAGCCCAGCTTTGATATTTGTCACTGATTTACCAGTGCTGAGAAACCTCCACTTAACAGATTCACTGTTCTTGTCAAAGTCATCCCAAAGGGTAAGTTGAACAGAGCAAATGAAATATAATCACACTTTATCAATTATATATTATCAATGGGGCTATTTAGGCCTATTTGGCATTTGGGAAGTAATCAACATCTATTGTTTAAATTCCGTCCAGGATTAAACAAAAAATAGACAATACATATATTCTGAGTATACAAAACAATAGGAACACCTGTTCTTTCCATGACATAGACTGACCAGGTGAATCCAGGTGAAAGCTATGATCCCTTATTGATGTCACTTGTTAAATCCACTTGAAATCAGTGTAGATGAAAGGGAGGAGACGGGTTAAAGAACGATTTTTAAGCCTTGAGACGATTGAGACATGGATTGTGTATGTGTGCCATTCAGAGGGTGAATAGGCAAGACAAAATATTTAAGTGCCTTTGAACGGGGTATGGTAGTAGGTGCCAGGCGTACCGATTTATATAGAGAACTGCAACGTTGCCGGATTTTTCACGGTCGACAGTTTCCCGTTTGTATCAAGAATGGTCCACCATCCAAAGGACATCCAGCCAACCTGACACATCTGTGGGAAGCATTGGAGTCAACATAGACGAGCATTCCTGTGGAAGGCTTTGAATTGAGGCTGTTCTGAGGGCAAAAGGGGGGGGGGGGGGGGGATTTAATAGTAGGAAGGTGTTCATAATGTTTTGAACACTCAGTGTATTTATTCAACTTTAAAATGAGTAACACATCCCTGGCCACATTTTGAGGTTACTGTAACAATAAGTGTCTTCTTATGAAATCATAGATGTTCAATGTTCAAGATGACCTAGGTCTGTGGAGATCTTCACAAAAATGCTACAATAGTCTGTGCAGAATCTCAAATGACAATGACCGCATGCATCAAGTACGGTTGAAGTCGGAAGTTAACATACACCTTAGCCAAAATACATTTAAACTCAGTTTTTCACAATTCCTGACAATTAATCCTAGTAAAAAATTCCCTGTCTTAGGTCAGTTAGGATCACCACCTTATTTTAAGAATGTGAAATGTCAGAATAATAGTAGAGAGAATGATTTATTTCAGCTTTTCACATTCCCAGTGGTTCAGAAGTTTACATACACTCAATTAGTATTTGGAAGCATTGCCTTTAAATTGTTTAACTTGGGTCAAACGTTTCGGGTAGCCTTCCATAAGCTTCCCATAATAAGTTGGGTGAATTTTGGCCCATTCCTCCTGACAGAGACAGGTTTGTAGGTTTGTAGGCCTCCTTGCTCGCACACGCTTTTTCAGTTCTGCCACAAATGTTCTATAGGATTGAGGTCAGGGCTTTGTGATGGCCATTCCAATACCTTGACTTTGTTGTCCTTAATCCATTTTGCCACAACTTTGGAAGTATGCTTGGGGTCATTGTCCATTTGGAAGACCCATTTGCGACCAAGCTTTAACTTCCTGACTGATGTCTTGAGATGTTGCTTCAATATATCCACATCATTTTCCTGCCTCATGATGCCATCTATTTTGTGAAGTGCACCAGTCCCTCCTGCAGCAAAGCACCCCCACAACACGATGCTGCCACCCCTGTGCTTCACGGTTTGGATGGTGTTCATCGGCTTGCAAGCCTCCCCCTTTTTCCTCCGAACATCACGATGGTCATTACGGCCAAACAGTTCTATTTTTGGTTCATCAGACCAGAGGACATTTCTCCAAAAAGTAAGATCTTTGTCCCCATGTGCAGTTGTAAACCGTAGTCTGGCTTTTTTATGGCGGTTTTGGAGCAGTGGCTTCTTCCTTGCGGAGCGGCCTTTCAGGTTATGTCGATATAGGACTCTACTGTGGATATAGATACTTTTGTACCTGTTTCTTCCAGCATCTTCACAAGGTGCTTTGCTGTTTTTCTGGGATTGATTTGCCCTTTTTGCACCAAAGTACATTAATCTCTAGGAGACAGAACACGTCTCCTTCCTGAGCGGTATGACGGCTGCGTGGTCCCATGGTGTTTATACTACTGTTTGTACAGATGAACGTGGTACCTTCAGGTGTTTGGAAATTGCTCCCAAGGATGAACCAGACTTGTGGAAGTCTAAAAAAAAGAATTCTGAGGTCTTGGCTGATTTATTTTGATTTTCCCATGATGTCAAGCAAAGAGGCACTGAGTTTGAAGGTAGGCCTTGAAATACATCCACAGGTACACCTCCAATTGACTCAAATGATGTCAATTAGCCTATCAGAAGCTTCTAAAGCCATGACATCATTTTCTGGGATTTTCCAAGCTGTTTAAAGGCACAGTCAACTCAGTGTATGTAAACTTCTGACCCACTGGAATTGTGATACAGTGAATTATAAGTGAAATAATCTGTCTGTAAACAATTGTTGGAAAAATTACTTGTGTCATGCACAAAGTAGATGTCCTAACCGACTTGCCGAAACTATAGTTTGTTCACAAGGAACTTGTTGAGTGGTTGAAAAACTAGTTTTAATGACTCCAACCTAAGTGTAAGTTTACTTCCGACTTCAACTGTATTTATAATCTAAATTTGAATCTAAATTGCAATCCAGGGTTATTTGGTTTTGCTATTAGATGAAGCACAGTCATAACACTTTAAATTGTTGTATAAATTGACAAAATATCTGAAATTGTATTCCCATTTAAACTTTGCTGTGCTTTTAAATGTTTGACAGCGCAGTGATAACACATTTGATTGACAACTAAACCGAAAATCAGATATTGATTTTCCATTGGAATTTGGTTGTACTTTTAGGTGGTTGAAGCATTGTGGTAACAGATTGGGAATTCAAACGTTTGACTGTCTTTTTGAGTGGGTGAAAATAGATTGTAATCTCATTGATCAACGTATAAAACCAAATGTTACCCAATTCTCCACGTTGAAATTATGTGGTGTGCCCAGTGGGATGAATTTGTTATAGCTAGAGTACTCTACTTAAATACACTGGAGGGTGATGATAAAGAGATTAAAGGTACATGGGACAAGGATATAAAAGAACTGTCGAGTCTTGTATTGCCTTTGTATCTCCTGGCGAGAAAGATGTGTATCTTGAAAATAATAATAAAAGAGTCTTCTGGTATCTTTTGCATTGGAGGAAAAATGGCCCTGGCTGTTACAAGGATAAATGTGGTTGTGATTTAGATAGGAACAACATAGCATACGCAGTAAAGACTAAAAAAATCTGCACAAAATACAGATGTGGAATCTTAATTTGATCACCAAAAAAATGTGGTTTGAGGTTTAAAAAGGCTTCTGAAGTTTGTAATTTCCACTTTGAAATTTCAGACTTGATTTTGCCCTTAAGAAAAATGTACAATCCCTGCAAAAAATATCCATTCATTATAATCCACATAATAATTCCCATTTCCTGTTGCTGCAGGAAAAAAATTCCGCTGTAACAAACTGGCTCAAACTAAGGTCCAACATCTGTATAATCAGAAAGAAACGAAATTCAAATCCGCTTAATACGAGTAATTCCAATTAGGTTTATTTTTGAAGTTCAAACAATAACAAAGCGTTCTCCCTGTGAACACAGGTGCAACAGAGAAACTTTTACAAGCTCTCCAGATCAAGTCTTCATCTTGTAGATTTGAATCACTGTTTTGGTTTTCTTTCTTCACTGAACAGCCATGTCTAGATGAATAAAGACAGCTGACTTGCTAGCAGGTGAACAGCCATGTCTAGATGAATAAAGACAGCTGACTTGCTAGCAGGTAAACAGCCATATCGAGATGAATAAAGACAGCTGACTTGCTAGCAGGTGAACAGCCATGTCTAGATGAATAAAGACAGCTGACTTGCTAGCAGGTGAACAGCCATGTCTAGATGAATAAAGACAGCTGACTTGCTAGCAGGTAAACAGCCATATCGAGATGAATAAAGACAGCTGACTTGCTAGCAGGTGAACAGCCATGTCTAGATGAATAAAGACAGCTGACTCGCTAGCAGGTGATATACATCAAAGCGTTCTATATAGATATAGACAGTGTGTATACGACACCTTTGCTGCAGTTCTTTATCATATAATATTATGGCAGCAGCTCCTGTCTTTTCAGATCCCTACTTCTATTGGATAACAAGCAAACCACTTGCAGAGAGAAGCCACAATGAGTGACAGTGCAGAAATGATTGAGCCTCACTATGGAATGAAAGAAAAGATATACACAGACAAATAGAGATGTGAACAAGATAAAAACAACACCTTATTAAGAGCATCAATGAATGGTTGCAAAGATAGCTGTCACCACCAATGGCACTACGTTGCATTCCTGTTGTGCCAATTACCCCATCTCTTCTCACTGTTCTCATTCAAATAGCACTGCATTTATTTTTATAACCCGGTTTATACAGTGCTGTGAAAAAGTATTTGCCCCTTTCTGATTTTCTTGATTTTTGCATATTTTTTATACTGAATGTAATCAGATCTTCAACCAAAACTAATATTAGATCAAGGGAACCTGCATTTACAAATAACACACAAAAAATATATACTTATTTTATTTATTTAATTAACAAAGTTATACAACACCCAATTCCCCTGTGTGAAAAAATGATTGCCCCCTTACACTCCAAAAAGTGGACTCAAGTTTGTCTAAAAGCACATGGAAGCACCTGGATGATAATCAAGACACTTGGGAGAACGTTCCATGAAGAGATGAGTCAAAAGTAGAACTTTAACGACGACATGGGTCCCATTATGGCAATCAAATCAAATCACATGTTCACCTCTCCTCTTTCCTTTTCCTGTACACCTAACCCTACCATAACCCTACCCTAACCCCACCCCACCCTACCCTAACCCTACCCTTACCCTTACCCTTACCCTAACCCTACCCTTACCCTTACCCTTACCCTTACCCTAACCCTAACCCTACCCTACCCTAACCCTGCCCTTGCCCTTACCCTAACCCTACCTTACCCTAACCCTAACCCTACCCTTCCCTAACCCTACCCTATCCCTAAACATAACCCCAACCCTACCCTAACCATAACCCTACCCTAACCCCACCCCACCCTACCCTAACCCTTATCCTAACCCTTACCCTAACCCTAACCCTAACCCTACCCTTACCCTAACCCTAACCCTACCCTAACCCTGCCCTTACCCTTACCCTACCTTACCCTAACCCTAACCCTACCATAACCCTAACCATTCCCTAACCCTACCCTATCCCTAAACATAACCCTAACCCTACCCTAACCATAACCCTACCCTAACCCTACCCTTACCCTAACCCTACCCTACCCTAACCCTACCCTAACCCTACCCTAACCCCACCCTACCCTAACCACACCCTACCCTTACCCTACCCTAACCCTACCCTAACCCTACCCTGATCCAACCCTACCCTAACCCAACTCTACCCTAACCCTAACCCTACCCTACCCTACCCTAACCCCACCCCACTCTACCCTAACCATACCCTACCCTAACCCTACCCTTACCCTAACCCTACCCTACCCTAACCACACCCTACCCTACCCTACCCTAACCCTAACCCTAACCCTACCCTAACCCTAATCCAGGTGGATAGCAACTTGGTATGGATAGCACTTGGTATGAACGGTATGAACGGTAAAGAGGAGGATAAAGCATTGACAGTGGGAGTAGTGAGGGCCTAATTAAGAGAGCTGGAGGGGCCACCGACACGAGGAGGAAGTTCAATATAAAACAATGTATTTATTTGTTCAATCGTGTTTTGTCGTTTTTTAAAATATTTATTTGTATTATATCAAGCACTTTAACATAGCACTTATCTTTGTACCACTTAATCTCTTCATCCCTTGGTGTGATTTCCAATTATGTACTTATTGAATTATTTATCTATTAATTTATTGATCCAGTTTGCATGTTTTATTATACAAAATGTGTTTTAAAATGAAACTTGTTTACCCCTAGCACATTATCAACAATTGTCTTCCCCATGTTTGTTGAACTGTGATGCGTGACCCCTCGGAGCTCTCACGTTTTCATGTTCTCCCACCCTCTCCAGGCCGGTCTGATGTACTTTATAGAAACAGGGCAGAAAGTTGCAATAGGCCCGTGCAACCCAAGGTTTAATACCAGCATAAACAGAAACTCTCATAAACCTAACATGTTCATCTTTCCTCCTCTTTTACTTTTCCTCTCCACAGTTTGTTCACAGTTTTCCAAAGGAGTCTATGCCATCATTGGATTGTATGACAGGAAGACCATGAACATGCTCATGTCGTTCTGCGGGGCTCTCCACGTCTGCTTTGTGACACCCAGTTTCCCCATAGAAACCAACAACCAGTTTGTGATCCAGCTGAGACCAGAGCTTCAGGAACCCCTCATCGCCCTGATTCATCACTACAAATGGACCAAGTTTGTCTACATGTATAGCTCTCATTCAGGTACTGGTCATCATTCTCTCATGTTTCTTTGTGTCTTTACAAGTGGAACCTCTTGAGCAGGTTAAACTATACAGTAGACTTGACGTCAACATACTCTCCCAATACACTGGTAGAGCACAGTTGGACTGATGTCAAGCTCAAGCATCTCTGCAAGTGTTATTGTAGATATTTTTCAAGTAGCCTAGCTGTTATTTAGTCTTTGTGGATATGTTGTGGATACTTGTTAGATGTACCCTATCTCGGGTTCAGGGTGACATTAATTGAAATGGTGTATAGTCAGACTAGTCCATATTAAAGTTTGCTTTACTATTTTGTCTCTAACTATGTTGCCGTACTGTATATGGTATGATATATTGTCCTACAACATCTGTGGATGTGTTTGAGTTTGGTTTTCTTAGCTGTTAAATCTACAGTATTATTTGTTATTCTTAGCTGTTAAATCTACAGTATTATTTGTTATTCTTAGCTGTTAAATCTACAGTATTATGTGTTATTCTTAGCTGTTAAATCTACAGTATTATTTGGTATTCTTAGCTGTTAAATCTACAGTATTATTTGTTATTCTTAGCTGTTAAATCTACAGTATTATTTGGTATTCTTAGCTGTTAAATCTACAGTATTATGTGTTATTCTTAGCTGTTAAATCTACAGTATTATTTGGTATTCTTAGCTGTTAAATCTACAGTATTATTTGGTATTCTTAGCTGTTAAATCTACAGTATTATTTGGTATTCTTAGCTGTTAAATCTACAGTATTATTTGGTATTCTTAGCTGTTAAATCTACAGTATTATTTGGTATTCTTAGCTGTTAAATCTACAGTATTATTTGGTATTCTTAGCTGTTAAATCTACAGTATTATTTGGTATTCTTAGCTGTTAAATCTACAGTATTATTTGGTATTCTTAGCTGTTAAATCTACAGTATTATTTGGTATTCTTAGCTGTTAAATCTACAGTATTATTTGGTATTCTTAGCTGTTAAATATATTGTTTGTTATTCTGCCAGAAGCTCCTCTACATGTGTAAGCTGAATTCTGTAAACTGTATTTCCTCAATGCACATTTTGTGCTTGGATGGGCATATATGACTGCAATGGTCTCCTATGGGAAATGAGCCCGTGGTGCGTGTGTACCTCTTCAATTTGCAGCCACTCAACTGTGACCTTCACTCATCTTCAGTGCCTTCAGAAACAGATGCAGCTAGAAGGATATGTTAACTGTTGCTGACTTCTTCATGACAGATCTGAGATCCCCACCTGTTGCCTGGATATAGCATTGCACAGTCGGTGGTTATTTATTTAAGCCTTTTAGGAAACTTCACTCCAATCTTAATGTCAGTGACTCTGTGTCTGTGTTATATGTGTGTACGTGGGGTTACATGACATATGTACTCTTCAGGACATGACCAGACATTAATCACGGCTGTTTTTCTGTTTAACGCTGAAGCCAGAACTCAGGGTGTTTCCCTTAAGGTATAATTTCCCTTGCCTATTGGAATTGTTTAAGGGCGTTGTATTGAGCCAGTTAAACATTTCCTTAGGTACGGACATAATTTAAGGGTTTTATGGTAGTTTGAAGGCATGTAAATGCAGAAAGAGTCTCTGGTTACCATGGAGACGACCTGATTCGCTGAATGAGTGTCTCATCAAAGAGATCGCTTTTATTTTGGGAGATCGCCAAATAAAACTTCTACATTCAATACAGGAGAAACAAATTGATTAAGAAGATAACAAAACATTTATTTTAGTAACTTTTCTCTCAACTTTTTTTCTATTACATTCTAGCACGTCAAGCTAACTTACAGCGTAGGTAGCTAGCTAGCTTTGTAGCTATGGATTGTGCAACTTCCAATGTTTAGCTACCTAGCTAACTTGCTGGTTGATGTTTTCCTTTTGAAACCAGGGCAGAAGAAAGCAACATTCACCTCCACAAATGCTGTTTACATTGATATCCATACTGAATGAAGCACTTAAGGGACCTCATAGGGAACCCTTAACTTTTTCACTTAATTTAAGGGGGAAATTTACCATACAATGTGTTGTGCAACTGTCTTAAAGTTAAGGAAACTTTAAGTGAAAAGATAAGGGGGAAATTAACTTAAGATGCTTTATGGAACCGGGCCCTGCGCTAGAGAAGCCACATAGCCCTGCTCAGTATTGTGACACCTCAAGACTAGACTCCAGAGCATAGTTTGGTAACTATACGACAAGACATGGTTCCCCTTAGGTGCTAAGTAGTACAGTGTGATTGCTCTCACAGACTACAAGATGACTATAAAAGGTTTTACGTGTACTTTTGACTTTTTGATGTATGTAGCTACTGTGATGGGTTTTATCCTTTGTTCTCTAGAACTGGAATCGAGTTCCCTGGTTCCTCTTCTGACCGACTGCATCCCACAGTGCAGTCCCAGGGGGGGAGTGGGTGGTGGGTAGCTCCTCTTCTGACCGACTCCATCCCACAGTGCAGTCCCAGGGGGGGAGTGGGTGGTGGGTAGTTCCTCTTCTGACCGACTGCATCCCACAGTGCAGTCCCAGGGGGGGAGTGGGTGGTGGGTAGTTCCTCTTCCTACCGACTGCATCCCACAGTGCAGTCCCAGGGGGGGAGTGGGTGGTGGGTAGTTCCTCTTCCTACCGACTGCATCCCACAGTGCAGTCCCAGGGGGGGAGTGGGTGGTGGGTAGCTCCTCTTCTGACCGACTGCATCCCACAGTGCAGTCCCAGGGGGGGAGTGGGTGGTGGGTAGCTCCTCTTCTGACCGACTCCATCCCACAGTGCAGTCCCAGGGGGGGAGTGGGTGGTGGGTAGCTCCTCTTCCTACCGACTCCATCCCACAGTGCAGTCCCAGGGGAGGAGTGGGTGGTGTGTAGTTCCTCTTCCTACTGACTGCATCCCACAGTGCAGTCCCAGGGGGGGAGTGGGTGGTGGGTAGCTCCTCTTCTGACCGACTGCATCCCACAGTGCAGTCCCAGGGGGGGAGTGGGTGGTGGGTAGTTCCTCTTCTGACCGACTGCATCCCACAGTGCAGTCCCAGGGGGGGAGTGGGTGGTGGGTAGCTCCTCTTCTGACCGACTGCATCCCACAGTGCAGTCCCAGGGGGGGAGTGGGTGGTGGGTAGGTCCTCTTCTGACCGACTGCATCCCACAGTGCAGTCCCAGGGGGGGAGTGGGTGGTGGGTAGCTCCTCTTCTGACCGACTGCATCCCACAGTGCAGTCCCAGGGGGGGAGTGGGTGGTGGGTAGTTCCTCTTCCTACTGACTGCATCCCACAGTGCAGTCCCAGGGGGGGGAGTGGGTGGTGGGTAGTTCCTCTTCCTACTGACTGCATCCCACAGTGCAGTCCCAGGGGGGGAGTGGGTGGTGGGTAGCTCCTCTTCTGACCGACTGCATCCCACAGTGCAGTCCCAGGGGGGGAGTAGGTGGTGGGTAGTTCCTCTTCCTACCGACTGCATCCCACAGTGCAGTCCCAGGGGGGGAGTGGGTGGTGGGTAGTTCCTCTTCCTACCGACTGCATCCCACAGTGCAGTCCCAGGGGGGGAGTGGGTGGTGGGTAGTTCCTCTTCCTACCGACTGCATCCCACAGTGCGGTCCCAGGTGGGGAGTGGGTGGTGGGTAGTTCCTCTTCCTACCGACTGCATCCCACAGTGCAGTCCCAGGGGGGGAGTGGGTGGTGGGTAGTTCCTCTTCCTACCGACTGCATCCCACAGTGCAGTCCCAGGGGGGGGGAGTGGGTGGTGGGTAGTTCCTCTTCTGACCGACTGCATCCCACAGTGCAGTCCCAGGGGGGGAGTGGGTGGTGGGTAGCTCCTCTTCCTACTGACTGCATCCCACAGTGCAGTCCCAGGGGGAGAGTGGGTGGTGGGTAGTTCGTCTTCTGACCGACTGCATCCCACAGTGCAGTCCCAGGGGGGGAGTGGGTGGTGGGTAGCTCCTCTTCCTACCGACTGCATCCCACAGTGCAGTCCCAGGGGGGGAGTGGGTGGTGGGTAGCTCCTCTTCTGACCGACTCCATCCCACAGTGCAGTCCCAGGGAGGGAGTGGGTGGTGGGTAGGTCCTCTTCCTACTGACTGCATCCCACAGTGCAGTCCCAGGGGGGGAGTGGGTGGTGGGTAGTTCCTCTTCCTACCGACTGCATCCCACAGTGCAGTCCCAGGGGGGGAGTGGGTGGTGGGTAGCTCCTCTTCTGACCGACTGCATCCCACAGTGCAGTCCCAGGGGGGGAGTGGGTGGTGGGTAGTTCCTCTTCCTACCGACTGCATCCCACAGTGCAGTCCCAGGGGGAGAGTGGGTGGTGGGTAGTTCCTCTTCTGACCAACTGCATCCCACAGTGCAGTCCCAGGGGGGGAGTGGGTGGTGGGTAGTTCCTCTTCTGACCGACTGCATCCCACAGTGCAGTCCCAGGGGGGGAGTGGGTGGTGGGTAGTTCCTCTTCTGACCGACTGCATCCCACAGTGCAGTCCCAGGGGGGGAGTGGGTGGTGGGTAGTTCCTCTTCCTACTGACTGCATCCCACAGTGCAGTCCCAGGGGGGGAGTGGGTGGTGGGTAGTTCCTCTTCCTACTGACTGCATCCCACAGTGCAGTCCCAGGGGGGGAGTGGGTGGTGGGTGGTGGGTAGTTCCTCTTCTGACCGACTGCATCCCACAGTGCAGTCCCAGGGGGGGAGTGGGTGGTGGGTAGTTCCTCTTCCTACCGACTGCATCCCACAGTGCAGTCCCAGGGGGGGAGTGGGTGGTGGGTAGTTCCTCTTCCTACCGACTGCATCCCACAGTGCAGTCCCAGGGGGGGAGTGGGTGGTGGGTAGTTCCTCTTCCTACTGACTCCATCCCACAGTGCGGTCCTGGGGGGGGTGATTAGATTAACCCTTGTCTTCCTGCCTTGCCATCTCACACATATGTTTGCTATAGTAAAAATGAAGACAAATCTATCATTTCACAACAAAAGCTCACCATCTTAACCTAGACAGGGTCCATATAAGAACCAAGATCCACTTGAGCAACGACTGCATACAGGTGTTCAAAAATGTACACTGTACACAAATAGAGACTGCGGGAATGTAATTTGCGTTTGTGCGACATTTGAGAGAAGCTGTGATAGGCAGATCTGTGAGACCAGCAGAAAAAGGGGGCTGATAGAAGCCCAGGCTGCTTTCCCTGCCAATCCCAACGTTTCACTTGCTTATCTGCACTGCTGCAGTGGCGTGATGCGTCGCTAACACTACACAAATAGAGCACAGCGTTTCTCTCTCTCTCTAGTTTATCTGCAGGTTAGTCCCAGCTAACAACAAGCATTCCCATAACTTTGGAGAATGTTCCCTTAAGAGTCTCATTAGGCCATTAGCTAATGTTTTCATAGGAATGTTCCCATGATGTGCAAGGAATATTTCCAATAGACCATTCTCTTATTTGTCAAATATAACTTATCATGTTCTCAGAACTTAAGATGTTAATGACCTAGACATGTTTCATTGGAACGTTGCAAGAACATTCATGTGTCCGGTTTTCTGTGGGTTAGGAGAATATGCCATCAATGTCCCACCAAACATCAAATCAAATCAAATATTATTTGTCACATACACATGGTTAGCAGATGTTAATGCGAGTGTAGCGAAATGCTTGTGCTTCTAGTTCCGACAATGCAGTAATAACAAACGAGTAATCTAACCTAACAATTCCACAACTATTACCTTATACACACACACGTGTAAAGGGATAAAGAATATGTACATAAAGATATATGAATGAGTGATGGTACAGAACGGCTTACTCAAGATGCAGTAGATGGTACAGAGTACAGTATATACATACACAGAACATACACAGAACATGGTTGCCACGTTCTCAGAACATAAGATATTTCATGTTCTAGTTTTATGGGAATGTTGCAAGAACATTTGTATCAAACAAATATTTCATTACACATAATGTCTTGTTACTGTTGCCGAGTATATCAAGGTCCTGATTGGTGAACCGCTGATGTAACGATCGTCGTCCTCGTCTGATGAGGAATAGGAAGGATCGGACCAAAATGCAGCGTGGTACATGTCCATGTTAAATTTATTAAACTGAACACTGAATACAAAATAACAAAGGTGAAACAACGAAAAAACAAAACAGTCCTATCAGGTGACACAACACAAAACAGGAAACAACTACCCACAAACACAGGTGGGAACAGGCTACCTAAGTATGGTTCTCAATCAGAGACAACGATTGACAGCTGCTTCTGATTGGGAACACAGAAATACAAAACATAGAATGCCCACCCCAACTCACGCCCTGACCAAACCAAAATAGAGACATAAAAAGGAACTAAGGTCAGAACGTGACAGCTGATCCATTCATAGGTGTTTGTCTGTTGGCAAGGATAGGGATACTCACACCAACAGTGTTTTTAACATTGTGTTTTAAACTTAAATATTTAACACACTTTGACATACATGATTACATTGTGCATGTTCATTTATACTTTATAATTATTATTCAAGGGTTCCTCACCTGGAATTTGAATTCACAACCTCTTGGTTCACCGTACTCTGATCTATCTGCTACGCAACCATGTCTGTGTCAGATGTCAGTCAATCTGACTAGTCTTTTATCATTGATTTGAATGACATACTTCAGCAATTTAAGAGCTTTCTGTATAGTTGTCTAATGTTAGTGGGGCATATTAACCTGTTTTTAAATGATACACCTGAATCACTATGATCAATAATAGTTTTTCTTTAGTGTACTTTTAACAGAGCTGAGATTTACTTCAAAGTGAATTTACCTTGGTGCTACCACCTATCAGGCTGTTTCAGATCTAGTGCCTAGGGAGGAGGGGTTAGTGTTTCTTCTGGACCTATCAGGCTGTTTCAGATCTAGTGCCTAGGGAGGAGGGGTTAGGGTTTCTTCTGGACCTATCAGGCTGTTTCAGATCTAGTGCCTAGGGAGGAGGGGTTAGGGTTTCTTCTGGACCTATCAGGCTGTTTCAGATCTAGTGCCTAGGGAGGAGGGGTTAGTGTTTCTTCTGGACCTATCAGGCTGTTTCAGATCTAGTGCCTAGGGAGGAGGGGTTAGGGTTTCTTCTGGACCTATCAGGCTGTTTCAGATCTAGTGCCTAGGGAGGAGGGGTTAGGGTTTCTTCTGGACCTATCAGGCTGTTTCAGATCTAGTGCCTAGGGAGGAGGGGTTAGGGTTTCTTCTGGACCTATCAGGCTGTTTCAGATCTAGTGCCTAGGGAGGAGGGGTTAGGGTTTCTTCTGGACCTATCAGGCTGTTTCAGATCTAGTGCCTAGGGAGGAGGGGTTAGGGTTTCTTCTGGACCTATCAGGCTGTTTCAGATCTAGTGCCTAGGGAGGAGGGGTTAGTGTTTCTTCTGGACCTATCAGGCTGTTTCAGATCTAGTGCCTAGGGAGGAGGGGTTAGGGTTTCTTCTGGACCTATCAGGCTGTTTCAGATCTAGTGCCTAGGGAGGAGGGGTTAGGGTTTCTTCTGGACCTATCAGGCTGTTTCAGATCTAGTGCCTAGGGAGGAGGGGTTAGGGTTTCTTCTGGACCTATCAGGCTGTTTCAGATCTAGTGCCTAGGGAGGAGGGGTTAGGGTTTCTTCTGGACCTATCAGGCTGTTTCAGATCTAGCGCCTAGGGAGGAGGGGTTAGGGTTTCTTCTGGACCTATCAGTCTGTTCCAGATCTATTGTCTAGGGAGGAGGGGTTAGTGTTTCTTCTGGACCTATCAGGCTGTTTCAGATCTAGCGCCTAGGGAGGAGGGGTTAGGGTTTCTTCTGGACCTATCAGGCTGTTTCAGATCTAGCGCCTAGGGAGGAGGGGTTAGGGTTTCTTCTGGACCTATCAGTCTGTTCCAGATCTAGTGCCTAGGGAGGAGGGGTTAGAGCTTCTTCTGGACCTATCAGGCTGTTTCAGATCTAGTGCCTAGGGAGGAGGGGTTAGGGTTTCTTCTGGACCTATCAGGCTGTTTCAGATCTATTGCCTAGGGAGGAGGGGTTCGGGTTTCTTCTGGACCTATCAGGCTGTTTCAGATCTAGTGCCTAGGGAGGAGGGGTTAGAGTTTCTTCTGGACCTATCAGGCTGTTTCAGATCTAGTGCCTAGGAAGGAGGGGTTAGAGTTTCTTCTGGACCTATCAGGCTGTTTCAGATCTAGTGCCTAGGGAGGAGGGGTTAGGGTTTCTTCTGGACCTATCAGGCTGTTTCAGATCTAGTGCCTAGGGAGGAGGGGTTAGGGTTTCTTCTGGACCTATCAGGCTGTTTCAGATCTATTGCCTAGGGAGGAGGGGTTAGGGTTTCTTCTGGACCTATCAGGCTGTTTCAGATCTAGTGCCTAGGGAGGAGGGGTTAGGGTTTTTTCTGGACCTATCAGGCTGTTTCAGATCTAGTGCCTAGGGAGGAGGGGTTAGAGTTTCTTCTGGACCTATCAGGCTGTTTCAGATCTAGTGCCTAGGGAGGAGGGGTTAGGGTTTCTTCTGGACCTATCAGGCTGTTTCAGATCTAGTGCCTAGGGAGGAGGGGTTAGGGTTTCTTCTGGACCTATCAGGCTGTTCCAGATCTAGTGCCTAGGGAGGAGGGCCTAGGATTTCTTCTGGACCTATCAGGCTGTTTCAGATCTAGTGCCTAGGGAGGAGGGGTTAGGGTTTCTTCTGGACCTATCAGGCTGTTTCAGATCTAGTGCCTAGGGAGGAGGGGTTAGAGTTTCTTCTGGACCTATCAGGCTGTTTCAGATCTAGTGCCTAGGGAGGAGGGGTTATGGTTTCTTCTGGACCTATCAGGCTGTTCCAGATCTAGTGCCCAGGGAGGAGGGCCTAGGGTTTCTTCTGGACCTATCAGGCTGTTTCAGATCTAGTGCCTAGGGAGGAGGGCCTAGGATTTCTTCTGGACCTATCAGGCTGTTTCAGATCTAGTGCCTAGGGAGGAGGGGTTAGAGTTTCTTCTGGACCTATCAGGCTGTTTCAGATCTAGTGCCTAGGGAGGAGGGGTTAGAGTTTCTTCTGGACCTATCAGGCTGTTTCAGATCTAGTGCCTAGGGAGGAGGGGTTATGGTTTCTTCTGGACCTATCAGGCTGTTCCAGATCTAGTGCCCAGGGAGGAGGGCCTAGGGTTTCTTCTGGACCTATCAGGCTGTTTCAGATCTAGTGCCGAGGGAGGAGGGGTTAGGGTTTCTTCTGGACCTCACTATACTGGCCCAATAAGCACATGCCCTCGAGATATCCCTTATTGGGACAGTGGTTAGGGTGTTAGTCATGGATGCTGGTGGCCTGGAGATATCCTTTATTGGGACAGTGGTTAGGGTGTTAGTCATGGATGCTGGTGTCCTGGAGCTATCCCTTATTGGGACAGTGGTTAGGGTGTTAGTCATGGATGCTGGTGGCCTGGAGATATCCCTTATTGGGACAGTGGTTAGGGTGTTAGTCATGGATGCTGGTGTCCTGGAGCTGTCCCTTATTGGGACAGTGGTTAGAGTGTTAGTCATGGATGCTGGTGGCCTGGAGATATCCCTTACTGGGACAGTGGTTATGGTGTTAGTCATGGATGCTGGTGGCCTGGGTTTGAGACCTGCTAGGGGAGTCACCCTACTCTCACTATATGTTAATATTACCGTTTTGAATGTTGTCAGAATAGTTATTATCATATTGTGTGTAGATTTCTCCTCTTTCATGCGTTTCTGGGACTTTAGTTTCCAACGTTGTGCCTTTGTGCTCAACCTCCAGATGCTTTTTGGGGTTTGATGTGATGTTTCTGGCAAAGAGAACAATGCTGCCTTTGTAGTGTTTGCATTTGACAAAAATGTTGTTCTCTTTCTCCTTGATTAACTCAAAATAATGAGAGCATTTCATGTTAAAAGCATAGTGTGTGTGAGAGTTTCCCTAACCTCACCAACATACAAAAGGAGCTGTGAATAGATTTGTGGTTCACCAATCAGGGCCTTGATGGGCTTGGCAACAGCAACAAGGTGTGATGTGTAATTCATTTTTATGTTGTTAGGGGGAACATTTATTTTGGACCATCAGGCGACCTCTTGACAACTGATACACAGAAATGTTCTTGCAGCGTTCCCATGAAACATGCCTAGAACATTAATATCTCATATTCTGAGAACATGGCAACCATGTTTTGTGTATGTTTGATGTGACGTTGATGGAATATTTTCCTAACCCTCAGAAAACTAGACACATGAATGTTCTTGCAATGTGCCAGGATATGCTTCTAGAACCTTCATTTTGTACATTCTAAAAACATTGCAACCACATTCTAGAGAAGTTCTGCTTGACATTAAGGGAATGTTCTCCTAACTTTAACACCAAAACATGTTAAAAAGGTATTTAGAAGGTTTTTGTTAACATAGATATAATGTTCCCCCAACTAATGGAAAACTGGACACTCAAACATTAGGGGAAAATTACGGTAACATTACAAAAACGTTGTTTCTCCTTAATATTGTTAGCTGGGATGCTGCTCAGTGGGCGATAAAGCTGGTTTGCTTTCTGGTGTGAGACGAGTCCACAGCTGCTGAGACAAGCTCTATGTGCCTATACAGAGATGGCAGGAAGTGTATTGCAAGGCCAGCAGTGGCAGTTTAAAAATTGGATCCGACACACTGTTTTAATTAACATGAAATGCCCTTTGCAGGATCACTGTTACTTCTTACAAAACTACTTTTGTCATCTGTTGCGTAATCCATGTCGCCACTAAAATTTGAAAAACATAACTTTATCTGTTTCTATATATTACTGTAAAAATTGCAAGGACTTTTTAAACCATTCAGTGTCTCTTGGAACATAACATATTTTGTTCCCTCTGCTAATGAATGCAAATGCAGAAATATTATACATAGCACACACCACTAGGAGTCTCTCCTTGTCAGGTCAGATGGTCAGCCTTGTGCATCAGTAATGCATAATGTAATTGATGTGTCATTTGCATACGAACTCAAAGCTGTGGGCTCCAGTGAAGTATCATCCAAACAAATGGAATGAGGAAGCCGCTTGTTGTGGCTCCAAATTTACCATCTCCATTTGGTTTTACTTTAGTATTGTTTTGTATATTATATTCATTTTGTTAATGTTTATGCAAATCCAATTCAGGGCATAAAGATTAGTGTCTATATTTATCATTTTCGTCTCTATTGACCGAAATGTAATTTTATCCAATTCCTTCAGCACAAAGCTCTTGTTCTTTAAGAGATAATTGTAATGAGGGCTTTGGTACTGAGTTCACCTACTGGTTGATTCAGATGACATATGCTACTATAAACAACGGAAACCAGACAAATCAACAACAACAAGAACAACAATAATATATCTAATGCACGTCGGAACTAAAACAATTATGTCTCACTTGGTTATCGCCAAGGAGTCTCAAATGACAAACATTTTATTGCAGTAGTAGACTTCATGAACATACATAATGATAATTCCAACTTCGTTGTTGTGTTGTTGTTGTAAAAAAAAAAAAGAAGAAAGGCCACTACTCTCAAGCGAACTATGTTCTCACCACCTACATCAGTTGCCAATCACCTAGCGCAATGGATAGGTGTGAGCTTTAATAAACAAAATGTAGTTTGAATGTGGGCTTCACATCCTGCTGTCCTTTTTTGCCTTCCCGGTTCACTATTTTCTCAAAAACTGTGCATCCGTGGTTTTATGTAGGATGCTGAAGACCAAAGATGATCATAGGTTTGACTAAATAAAACAAATTATTTGAACAACAATGTCCAGCTAGTGTGGTTTCAAATAAAATAATTTTCCAAATTTAGCCAGGATTTAATCCTGTGCCTATGGTGTCTGGAGGATTCCTAATCCTCCACCCTATCTCCTGGGCTACCGTTCAGGAACCACAGCGGATGGTACTCCACAGGGGGAGAATCTCACTCACCACTGCTTTACAGGCTTAGCCACCTGTCAAGTGAAAGTAAGTGAAGAATATCTGAATATCTAGAGTAAGTTTGGAAGTGGTGTCCGGTGCAGGTCGATGTTTTGAAAGACTATCTAGAGTAAGTTTGGAAGTGGTGTCCAGTGCAGGTCGATGTTTTGAAAGACTATCTAGAGTAAGTTTGGAAGTGGTGTCCAGTGCAGGTCGATGTTTTGAAAGACTATCTAGAGTAAGTTTGTAAGTGGTGTTTGGCGCAGGGTGATGTTTTGAAAGACTATCTAGAGTAAGTTTGTAAGTGGTGTTTGGCGCAGGGTGATGTTTTGAAAGACTATCTAGAGTAAGTTTGTAAGTGGTGTTCAGCGCAGGGTGATGTTTTGAAAGACTATCTAGAGTAAGTTTGTAAGTGGTGTTTGGCGCAGGGTGATGTTTTGAAAGACTATCTAGAGTAAGTTTGGAAGTGGTGTTTGGTGCAGGGTGATGTTTTGAAAGACTATCTAGAGTAAGTTTGTAAGTGGTGTTCAGCGCAGGGTGATGTTTTGAAAGACTATCTAGAGTAAGTTTGTAAGTGGTGTTTGGCGCAGGGTGATGTTTTGAAAGGCACAGTGGGATCCAACAAAGCTTTTATCACGTGTAACTGCCTGTCACCTTTTTGAATTGAATTTAACTTAAATTCAACTTTTTAAACTCGCTTTGACATATTAACAAAGAACTTTGTATCCATAATTTGATCATTACCTATAACAACTAGAGCTGTTTAAATTAATACCACTTTGGCAAGAGGTCGGCGCTCTTTGTCCAGCAGTTCCTACAGCTGTCAGATGATAGTGCGGTGACTGGCCTTACTGAGTGGATAGGACATTAGCCCAAGCTATTTAAGAGGGATGTCACACCGGGCACAAATTATTGTCTAGTTCTGTTTTTCCTGCCGAGGGGTACCCTATACCTTCACCCAGGGGGGAGTAGTTCAAAGTCTGAGTCTGTCTTGGGTAAAAAATATTTTGTGATAGTACAGTCAACATTAAAAGATCCCAGCTTTTTGAGAAAGTACAGCCTTTGTTGACTCTTGTTGTAGATCAGGTCTGAACATTTACTCCACTGAAGCTTTTTGTCCAAGAGGACACCCAGATATTTGTATTCCTCTACAATCTCTATGTTCTGACCTCTGATAGATGTTGCAGAGGTAGGTGTTGTACGCTTCCTGAAGTCTATGCACATCTCTTTGGTCTTGTTGGTATTGAGGAAGTGTGATTCGTCACACCACTCTACAAAGTCATCTAGGACTGGGCCATGGTGTTCGTCATCATGCAACATGCTGATCGAGGCAGTGTCATCAGCGAACTTAACGAGGTGTCTGTCAGGATGGAAACTAGTACAACTATTAGTGTACAAGATGTACAGGAGTGGGGACAAAACACATCCCTGAGGAGAACCTGTGTTGGTGTTGCGTATGTCCGACATATGGGGACCTACTTTGACCCGCTTTGACCGCTGGCTCAGGAAGTCCAACAGCCACAAAACCAGCCCCCCCCCCCCCCCCCCCCCCCCATCTAAGGAGAAGTCCCTTATGAGTCTGTGCCAGAATGTAAGGCTGGATGCAGAAGAAAAGTCAAGAAACAGAAACCTGAAATGGGATTTGGAACCCTCTAGATGTCTACAGACCATGTTAAGGAGAGTAAGAATGGCATCATCAACTCCTGTGCTGGGCTGATAGGCAAACTGAAACGGGTCGAGGAGCTTCTGGGTGGCGCTGAGAATATAACTTTACAATATGATAAATAATACATTATTTATCAGGTGGATCGTTTGCAGGTCAGAGCTGAGGGTGCCAGGGTGGTGTATTTAAATTGCATTGAATACTTTTGTTTTAGATGTTTTGTTGTTGCTGCTCAGCAGTGGCGCTTTGTTGGAGGTTTTCTGTGTTGGTCAGAAATGTGGAGGATTTCTGTGTTGGTCAGAAATGTGGAGAATTTCTGTGTCGGTCAGAAATGTGGAGGATTTCTGTGGTCAGAAATGTGGAGGCTTTCTGTGTTGGTCAGAAATGTGGAGGATTTCTGTGTTGGTCAGAAATGTGCTTTGAAAATAGCCACACTCTGGCCCTGAGGTAAAGGCACAATGGGAGCCTCTTTAAAGTCAGTATTTTGCTGACCTCGGCTACTACTGCACATGTTACACACACGTGAAGTGCTTACGACATCGAAGATCATAGCACTACGGTGTCTTCATTTATTTATTTGAAATTAAAGTGCTTTCATCTTGTTCTAAAGACATGTCCAAAGAGTACAGTACACCTACAGTACCGGCATGTACACGATCGCAACTGTAGAGTGCTGCTGTCTGAACCGTTGTTGTCTGTTGTGAAGAAATGTCTGTCTTGAACAATGCATCTACAGTAGGAGTTCGTTGAGGCAATATATTTAGATCATAGATAGTACACACTTAGCTGAACACTTTTATCATGTCAAAACGATCAAATTTACAATTTGATCATGAATAAGGATCTTTCCCCAGTACTTATGATTCAAGTCTAGCTGAGCCCTGCATGCAAGCTTCTGTCAGATGCATACAAGCTTCTGTCAGATGCATTCTGTCAAGTGGATTTCTCACTTCTAAGGCCTTTAGTTGGGATCATTGTTAGAGAATGCTCAGAGGAAGCACTGTCATTTATCAATGCAGACATATTACTGTAATGTACATTCAAGGTAATGATGAATATGTTGCTACTCTGTATCATTAATTACATCTGACCCTGTACTGTACATTCACAGTAATGATGAATATGTTGCTACTCTGTATCATGAATTACATCTAACCTTCTGTGTTTCTATCGTGCTGCAATGCGCCTCTGCCCATAAAAACAACGTCCTCTCTGGGCAGCTTTAAAAATAAAGTAGAAAACTGTTTGATGTCTTCTGTGCCCATATGAATGATCTCTACGATGTAACTGAAATGATGAAATAGATGTTCTTCTTCTTGGTTTTTATGTTTTATTATCTCTCTGTCATACTGTGTTCAACCGTGTCGGATCTTGACTAGACATCTTGTCTCAAGAGGACCACAATGGAAATAAGTCCCAGACTGTATTGTGTGTTATCCTTCATGATTTAACAATGGAAATAAGTCCCAGACTGTATTGTGTGTTATCCTCCATGATTTAACAATGGAAATATGTCCCAGACTGTATTGTGTGTTATCCTCCATGATTTAACAATGGAAATATGTCCCAGACTTTATTGTGTGTTATCCTCCATGATTTAACAATGGAAATAAGTCCCAGACTGTATTGTGTGTTATCCCCCATGATTTAACAATGGAAATATGTCCCAGACTGTATTGTGTGTTATCCTCCATGATTTAACAATGGAAATAAGTCCCAGACTGTATTGTGTGTTATCCTCCATGATTTAACAATGGAAATATGTCCCAGATTGTATTGTGTGTTATCCTCCATGATTTAACAATGGAAATATGTCCCAGATTGTATTGTGTGTTATCCTCCATGATTTAACAATGGAAATATGTCCCAGACTGTATTGTGTTATCCCCCATGATTTAACAATGGAAATAAGTCCCAGACTGTATTGTGTGTTATCCCCCATGATTTAACAATGGAAATAAGTCCCAGACTGTATTGTGTGTTATCCTTCATGATTTAACAATGGAAATATGTCCCAGACTGTATTGTGTGTTATCCTTCATGATTTAACAATGGAAATATGTCCCAGACTTTATTGTGTGTTATCCTCCATGATTTAACTCATGTGCCTATATGGCTTTTTTAAGTTTTATGTGTGCTTGTTTTTTTAAATGGTCGAATTAATAAACTAACAAAAACTAAAAGTGCTGTAATACATTACCAGTGTCGGGATTAGGTACTTGGGAAAGTAATATATTACATATTGGTTAACAAAAGTAACGTTACAATATTACTTTTTCAGGAAAGTACCACATTATATTTAAGCAATAAGGCACAAGTGGGTGTGGTATATGGCCAATATACCACAGCTAAGGGCTGTGCTTAGGCACGACGCAATGCCTGGATACAGCCCTTAGCTGTGGTATATTGGCCATATACCACAAACTCCTGAGGTGCCTTACTGCTATTAGAAACTGGTTACCGACGGAATTAGAACAGTAAATAGTTGTTGTTTTGTCATACCCGTGGTATACGGTCTGATATACCACAGCTTTCAGCCAATCAGCATTCAGGGCTCGAACCACCCAGTTTATAATACTTGTTATATTACTTTCTTGAAAGAAATATAAATCTCACCGTTTGTTTGACTGTATGAGGAAGCGACGCGAGCCGCGCACGCTCTACCAAAGATAGACTACTAACTCAGGTTTTATCACTAGTTTCTCCTTTCATCTGTGGCGCTGCTTTCCTGTGCTAGTCTACAAGTGCTCTGCCATATATGGGCTGCTTAATTAGCCGTATACACCCAGCTAGCAATGAGGAATCGGCCCAGAAGCGGTCCTCTTCTGGGGGGCCGGAACTGATTGAATTGGCCTGGAATCAGGTGTTGGACTCGGCCCGGAATTAAAATGAATGACTGCCCAGAATCGGCCCAAATACATCGGGCCGTTTCCGTCTACCTGAATTTGCCGGCATCTTACCAGAATCCCCCCAGAAGTGTCCCGATGCAAATTTAAATAAATGTATACAAAATTACCCGATTTAGTAATTTTAAATGTTACTATTATACATTTTATACAGACAAATTATACCCATCCACAAAAAAACTATTGTGTCGGAGGAAACACTGTACACCTGGTGACCGTGTGAGCATGTGCCTGGCCCGCCACAGGAGTCGCTACAGCGTGATGGGACAAGGACGTCCATGCCAGGCAAACCCTCCCCTAACTCGGACGCCGTTGGGCCAATTGTGCAATCCCCGCCTCCTAGCCATAAGTAATACGGCCGAAGGCGGCCCAGACTCGGGTCACATGACGTCGGCCGAGTCTGACTTTCAGCCGAGTGTCCCGACTCTCAGCCCAGATCCACTGTGCTAGCTGGGTAGTATACTGTAAGCCAAACATCTGTACAGATTTCTTATCTTTTCATTCAAAATCTTTCCCTCGAGCCGCCGGTTCTGGTTATAGACCGCACGTGCACAGACCCATAGAGTTGTATAGAGGGCATACTTGCCACAAGACGGGAAAGCCCTCTATGGGCTTTGCTATCACAGCAGCGATCAATGGCAAAGATCAGAGGTGCTCCCTTTATATATTTCTAAGGACTGCAGCTGTCATGACATTTCTCCAAACAGCCTTTCTCCGCTCGCTCCGAGAACTAAATGAGGAAACAAGTTGAGATTGGATTCATGGAAACACACGCCCGGTATAGATATGATTCTGAAAGGAACACACGCCCGGTATAGATATGATTCTGAAAGGAACACACGCCCGGTATAGATATGATTCTGAAAGGAACACACGCCCGGTATAGATATGATTCTGAAAGGAACACACGCCCGGTATAGATATGATTCTGAAAGGAACACACGCCCGGTATAGATATGATTCTAAAAGGAACACACGCGTTATTTGACAAAGTAACTGTAGTAATATTACCCAATTCAGGAAAAAGTTAGTAATCTGATTATATAACGTGTTACTTTTGTAACACGTTACCCAAAACACTGTACATTACTGTGTTCAGAAAGTATTCGTACCTCTTGACTTGTACCACATTTTGTTATGTTACAGCCTGAATTAAACATTGATTAAATAAAATAATTTCTCACCAATCTACACACAATGCCCCATAATGACAAAGTTGAAATATGTTTTCAGATTTTTTTGCTCATTTTTTGTAAATGAAATACAGAAATATCTAATTGACATAAGTATTCACACCCCTTTGCTATGAAACTCCAAATTGAGCTCATGTGTATCCAATTTCCTTGAGATGTCACTACAACTTGATTGTGGGCCAATTCAATTGTTTGGAAATGACAGGAAAAAACCACACCTGTCTATAAGGTCCCACAGTTGACAGTGTATGTTAGACCAGAAACTATACCATGAAGAATATCTCCGAGATATAATTGTGATGAGACATTTATCTGGGGAAGGGTATAAAACAATTGAAAGTTTCCAAGAGCACAAACTGAGCAACCAGGCAAGAAGGACCTTGGTCAGGGAGGTGACCAAGAACCCAATGACCACTCTGACAGAACTACAGAGTTCCTTGGCTGAGATGGGAGAACATGCCAGATGTCTCTACAGCACTTTACCAATCTGGGCTTTATGGGAGAGTGACCAGATGGAAGCCACTCCTGAGAAAAAGGCACATGGCACATGGAGTTTGCAAAATTGCTTGTGAAAGACTCTGAGACCACAATGCAAAGATCCTGTGGTCTAATGACACAAAATGTTTACTCTTTAGCCTGAATGCAAAGCGCTATGTCTGGAGAAAACCAGGCACAGCTCATCACCTGTCTAATACCATCCCTACCGTGAAGCATGGTGGTGGCAGCATCATGCTATGGGGATGCTTTTCAGAGGCAGGGACTGAAAGACTGGTAAGGATATAAGGAACAATAAATGGAGCCAAATACAAGCAAACCCTTGATGAGAACCTGCTTCAGAGTGCAAACGTTGAACAGGACAATAACCCAAAGCACACAGCCAAAGCAATGCTGAAATGTTTCAGAACAAAAATGTGAAAGTCATTGAGTGGCCCAGCCAAAGTCCAGACTTTAATCCCATTGAAAATCTGTGGAAGACTTGAAGATTGATGTTCACGGTCGCTCCCCATCTAATTTAACAGAGCTTGAAAAAATCAATAAGGAAGAACGGGAGAGAATCCCCAAATCTAGATGTGCAAAGCTGATACAGACATACCCAAGACGACATAAAGCTGATACAGACATACCCAAGACGACATAAAGCTGATACAGACATACCCAAGACAACATAAAGCTGATACAGACATACCCAAGACGACATAAAGCTGATACAGACATACCCAAGACAACTCCAAGCTGATACAGACATACCCAAGACGACTCAAAGCTGATACAGACATACCCAAGACAACATAAAGCTGATACAGACATACCCAAGACAACACAAAGCTGATACAGACATACCCAAGACGACGTAAAGCTGTAATCACCGCCAAAGGTGCTTCTACAAAGTATTGACTCAGGTGTGGGAATAACTTATGTAAATTAGATAGTTCTGTATTTCATTTTCAATAAATTAGCAAACATTTACAAAAAACATGTTTTCACTTTGTCATTATGGGGTATTGTGTGTAGATGAGTGAGACAAACATATTTTTACTCCATTTTGAATTCAGACTGTAACACTACAAAATGTGGAATAAGTCAAGGTGTATTAATACTTTTTGAAGGCCCTGTATATGGGGGAATACTGATGAGCCAGGGTTATAGATAAGGGGAAGGAATGGCATTAATTCAGATGGTTCAGCTGCATTCACACGTCATCTGTCTAAGTTCTAAGTCATGTTCCTCAAAGAGAGAAGAAGAGAGGTGAGGAAGGAAGGAGGGGGGGAGAAGTTCTTTCCACTTCATAGATCTTTCTCACTGTCATCACCCCGGACTCCAGATTAACCCAGTGCAAAAAATACTCAGCATTTCCATTTCCAGTATTGAAAGGGGGGAACCGTCGTTTTCAAACTCAGGGCTCTTGGGAAAGCAGATATGAAGCAGCACATTTACTTTGGCTGAGGAGAATACACAGGCATTCAGGCAGCAGCACCTTAGCCTGGCTGTCACAGTTTTAGGTACGGTGACAGTGATTTCAGGTGACTGCCGTGAAAACAACCGGAGCAACTCTGCCTCGTACACAGTCTTCTGTGTAGCACTTGAAATCCTCTGTTCTCTATATGCAGCAGTGCTGTGCTAAACAAACCACTCCTGATCACAAAAGCATTACACCTTTATAATACCAGTTTATTTACGAATCTGCTTTTAAAGAAAAGAGTACACGTGTGTTCAATAGAAGCTGAGAGTAGAGGAAATCAACTGAGGCTTCACTGGATACGTTCAGTCAACTCAAGTGCTTCTGTAAGTCACAACGTCATTGGAGCTTGCCCCATACAGCAGGTGAAGCCAAGAAAAGAGGTGTAAAGAAAGAATGTGTAAAGAAAAGAGATGTAAAGAAAGAACGTGTAAAGAAAAGAGGTGTAAAGAAAGAATGTGTAAAGAAAAGAGATGTAAAGAAAGAACGTGTAAAGAAAAGAGGTGTAAAGAAAGAATGTGTAAAGAAAAGAGATGTAAAGAAAGAACGTGTAAAGAAAAGAGGTGTAAAGAAAGAATGTGTAAAGAAAATAGATGTAAAGAAAAGAGATGTAAAGAAAGAATGTGTAAAGAAAAGAGGTGTAAAGAAAGAATGTGTAAAGAAAAGAGGTGTAAAGAAAAGAGGTGTAAAGAAAGAATGTGTAAAGAAAAGAGATGTAAAGAATGAATGTGTAAAGAAAGAATGTGTAAAGAAAAGAGATGTAAAGAAAGAATGTGTAAAGAAAAAAGGTGTAAAGAAAGAATGTGTAAACAAAAGAGATGTAAAGAAAAGAGGTGTAAAGAAAAGAGGTGTAAAGAAAGAATGTGTAAAGAAAAGAGATGTAAAGAAATAATGTGTAAAGAAAAGAGGTGTAAAGAAAGAATGTGTAAAGAAAAGAGATGTAAAGAAAATAGATGTAAAGAAAAGAGGTGAAAAGAAAAGAGGTGTAAAGAAAAAAGGCGTAAAGAAAGAATGTGTAAAGAAAATAGATGTAAAGAAAGAATGTGTAAAGAAAAGAGATGTAAAGAAAACAGATGTAAAGAAAAGAGATGTAAAGAAAAGAGGTGTGAATTACATTTTAGTGACTACAAAGGATCAAAAGAAAAGTTAATATAAGGATAATTTTACTCGTCAATTGTTACCCAAGGTCCAACTGAAATACTGACTACTGCTTTATCCCAACCTCTGAAAGACACTGGTACAGTACATATACAGGCTGGAGAGGTTGGATCAGGGCACTGTTACATACATATAGAGGTTGGATCAGGGGACTGTTATATACATATAGAGGCTGGAGCAGGGAACTGTTACATACATATAGAGGCTGGAGAGGTTGGATCAGGGGACTGTTATATACATATACAGGCTGGAGAGGTTGGATCAGGGGACTGTTACATACATATGGAGGCTGGAGCAGGGAACTGTTACATACATATAGAAGCTGGAGAGGTTGGATCAGGGGACTGTTACATACATATAGAGGCTGGAGCAGGGAACTGTTACATACATATAGAAGCTGGAGAGGTTGGATCAGGGGACTGTTATATACATATACAGGCTGGAGAGGTTGGATCAGGGGACTGTTACATACATATAGAGGCTGACAAGGTTCGATCAGGGGACTGTTATATACATATACAGGCTGGAGAGGTTGGATCAGGGAACTGTTACATACAGTACATATAGAGGCTGGAGAGGTTGGATCAGGGGACTGTTACATACATATACAGGCTGGAGAGATTGGATCAGGGGACTGTTACATACATATACAGGCTGGAGAGGTTGGATCAGGGAACTGTTACATACAGTACATATAGAGGCTGGAGAGGTTGGATCAGGGGACTGTTACATACATATACAGGCTGGAGAGGTTGGATCAGGGGACTGTTACATACATATACAGGCTGGAGAGGTTGGAGCAGGGAACTGTTACATACATATAGAGGCTGAAAAGGTTGGATCAGGGGACTGTTATATACATATAGAGGCTGGATCAGGGGACTGTTACATACATATAGAGGCTGAAAAGGTTGGATCAGGGGACTGTTATATACATATAGAGGCTGGATCAGGGGACTGTTACATACATATAGAGGCTGGAGCAGGGGACTGTTACATACATATAGAGGCTGAAAAGGTTGGATCAGGGGACTGTTATATACATATAGAGGCTGGAGCAGGGGACTGTTACATACATATAGAGGCTGGAGTAGGGGACTGTTACATACATATAGAGGCTGGAGCAGGGGACTGGTACATACATATAGAGGCTGGAGCAGGGGACTGTTACATATAGAGGCTGGAGCAGGGGACTGTTACATACATATAGAGGCTGGAGCAGGGGACTGTTACATACATATAGAGGCTGGAGCAGGGGACTGTTACATACATATAGAGGCTGGAGCAGGGAACTGTTACATACATATAGAGGCTGGAGCAGGGGACTGTTACATACATATAGAGGCTGAAAAGGTTGGATCAGGGGACTGTTATATACATATAGAGGCTGGAGCAGGGGACTGTTACATACATATAGAGGCTGGAGCAGGGAACTGTTACATACATATAGAGGCTGAAAAGGTTGGATCAGGGGACTGTTATATACATATAGAGGCTGAAAAGGTTGGATCAGGGGACTGTTATATACATATAGAGGCTGGATCAGGGGACTGTTACATACATATAGAGGCTGGAGCAGGAGACTGTTACATACATATAGAGGCTGGATCAGGGGACTGTTACATACATATAGAGGCTAGAGCAGGGGACTGTTACATATAGAGGCTGGAGCAGGGGACTGTTACATACATATAGAGGCTGGAGCAGGGGACTGTTACATACATATAGAGGCTGGAGCAGGGAACTGTTACATACATATAGAGGCTGGAGCAGGGGACTGTTACATACATATAGAGGCTGGAGCAGGGAACTGTTACATACATATAGAGGCTGGAGCAGGGGACTGTTACATACATATAGAGGCTGGAGCAGGAGACTGTTACATACATATAGAGGCTGGAGCAGGGGACTGTTATATACATATAGAGGCTGAAAAGGTTGGATCAGGGGACTGTTACATACATATAGAGGCTGGAGCAGGGGACTGTTACATACATATAGAGGCTGGAGCAGGGGACTGTTATATACATATAGAGGCTGAAAAGGTTGGATCAGGGGACTGTTACATACATATAGAGGCTGGAGCAGGAGACTGTTACATACATATAGAGGCTGGAGCAGGAGGCTGTTACATACATATAGAGGCTGGAGCAGGGGACTGTTACATACATATAGAGGCTGGAGCAGGGGACTGTTACATACATATAGAGGCTGGAGCAGGGGACTGTTACATACATATAGAGGCTGGAGCAGGGGACTGTTACATACATATAGAGGCTGGAGCAGGGGACTGTTACATACATATAGAGGCTGGAGCAGGGGACTGTTACATACATATAGAGGCTGGAGCAGGGAACTGTTACATACATATAGAGGCTGGAGCAGGGGACTGTTACATACATATAGAGGCTGGATCAGGGGACTGTTACATACATATAGAGGCTGGAGCAGGGGACTGTTACATACATATAGAGGCTGGAGCAGGAGACTGTTACATACATATAGAGGCTGGAGCAGGGGACTGTTACATACATATAGAGGCTGGAGCAGGGAACTGTTACATACATATAGAGGCTGAAAAGGTTGGATCAGGGGACTGTTATATACATATAGAGGCTGAAAAGGTTGGATCAGGGGACTGTTATATACATATAGAGGCTGGATCAGGGGACTGTTACATACATATAGAGGCTGGAGCAGGAGACTGTTACATACATATAGAGGCTGGATCAGGGGACTGTTACATACATATAGAGGCTAGAGCAGGGGACTGTTACATATAGAGGCTGGAGCAGGGGACTGTTACATACATATAGAGGCTGGAGCAGGGGACTGTTACATACATATAGAGGCTGGAGCAGGGGACTGTTACATACATATAGAGGCTGGAGCAGGGAACTGTTACATACATATAGAGGCTGAAAAGGTTGGATCAGGGGACTGTTATATACATATAGAGGCTGAAAAGGTTGGATCAGGGGACTGTTATATACATATAGAGGCTGGATCAGGGGACTGTTACATACATATAGAGGCTGGATCAGGGGACTGACACACTGGGCGCCCGTGGAGCAATTGCTGTGGGAGATTAAGTGACTTGCTAAAGGGGAACAACAGCAGGCAATGACATCTAGGATTTGATACCAGCAACCCTCTGATTGCTCGCTCACTTCCTGAAAGATGCTTTCCCTGTCAGACCCAGGATTCAAACTGGCAACCCTCCGACTGCGAGCTCGCCTCTCCCGAGTGGTGCAGCGGTCTACGGCACTGCATCTCAATGCTAGAGGCATCACTACAGACCCTGGTTCGATTCCAGGCTGTATCACAACCGGCCATGATTGGGAGCCCCATAGGGCGGCGCACAATTGTCCCAACGTCGTCCGGATTAGGGTTTGGCCGGGGTAGGCCTTCAATATAAATTAGAATTTGTTCTTAGCCGACTTGCCTAGTTAAATACAGGTTAAATAAATAATACAAATAAGCGCTAGGCTACCTGCACCCCGTCACCTAAGTGGGGTTTACTCTACCTAAGTAAAGTACCTAAGTGTGGTTTACTTTACCTAAGTAAAGTACCTATGTGTGGTTTACTTTACCTAAGTAAAGTACCTGTGTGGTTTACCATCAAATATAGACTAATTAGCATGTACCTTCGGTGTTTGTCTTGTAGGCCTGACAGTGCTGCAGAAGATTCTGGATACGGCAGCAGAGAAGACGTGGCAGGTGACATCGGTGAACCTGGACAGTGGTATGGATCAGGTGGCCTTCCTGAAGGTGGTTCAGGACCTAGAGAAGAAGAAGGAGTACAACATCATCCTGGACTGTGAGCTGGAGAGACTCAACTTGATCCTCAACCTGGTAAATAACATCAGATTGATAGACGGTCCAGTAATGAAAAAGGGGGAGGTGACTATTGAGAGCTTAATGCATGAAGAGATGATCCGTAAACTAGACATGATTAGTTCAGTAATTGGATTGGATGGGTTCACTCCAACAAGAAGACCATGCAGCTAGAGTAACAAAACAATTCTTCCTCCTCTTACTGAGTTTTACAACTCAAACTATTGACAAAGGTTCAGTTACAAGGGTTCACTTTGAACACTGTGTGGTATTGTTATAGTGTCTCTGTTCTATACTGGACCAGTCTCAGGGGGACAGTGGAGGGAAGTTTGTAATGAAGACAAAGATAGATGTGTATGACTTGGATTCCATGCTGCTGCTGGAAGATCATCAGCCAGTTCTCCAGGGACAACATTGTTCCCTGGTACCATTTATATATTGTACTATAAATGGAATCACCACAGTGAGTAGATCTGGACTAAAACTATTCAAAAACCTAGCTAAAGAAACATTCATAGCAGACTTTTTTATAAATGTAGTCTATCTTGTTTTTAGGAGGGATAACAGTTCCTTTGAGCTATTTTGAATATGTAAAATCTCTTTAGTCCCGTTGGGCCAGTAACCGAGAGGTCGGTGGTTCAAATCCTTAAGCCGACTCGGTGAAAAATCTGTCGATTTGCCCTTGAGCAAGGCACTTAACCCTAATTGCTCTTGTAAGTCGCTTTAGATAAGAGCTTCTGCTAAATGACTAAAATGTAAAAATGTCATGGTTTCTGAATAGCAGAGAGCTAGTGAAATTAGTATATTCAAAAACATGTAGTTTACAGATAAGCATTTAGAAATATGGTCAGGCTCAATTATCCCTGACGGCTGCTTCATTCTGTCTCCCAGAGGCGATCCCGGGCCTATCCATCACAGGTGTACTAGTGATTTTGATACAGATTGTGAACATGTAGTCATTAAAGCTCTAATTGGGCTTCCCACAGTGACAGATGCCAAATCCTTCCCAGCCCTCCACGGCGAGTTGTTCCAGCTGCCCCCGTTCTGCTGAGCACTGATATTTTACTCAGACATGCAGGCAGAGACAGGAGATGAGTAATTCATTTCCTCAAAGACAGGAACAATTAGCTCCTATTTGGGAGGAACGCGATACATTTTTTTTTATTTAACATTTATTTAACTAGGCATGTCAGTTAAGAACAATTTCTTATTTACAATGTGACTTAAGGGTTGCATGTCAGGAGCATGGTCTAACCCCGGCCAAACCCAAACCCGGACGACACTGGGCCAATTGTGCACCACCCTATGGGACTCCCAATCACAGCCAGATGTGATACAGCCTGGATTCAAACCAGGGACTGTAGTGACGCCTCTTGCACTGAGATGCAGTGCCTTAAACACCTGCGCCACTCAGGATTAATGGGGCACTTAAATCGACATCTGGAATGAAATAGCTTTATCTTCATTGACGTGTTGCAAAATGGACATAATTTCCCCTTTTTATTATGCTTTCCAGATCGCTGCTCAGAAGAAGAACCTAAAAAATTACCACTACATATTGGCAAACCTGGTAAGTCTAGCCCTCTCTGAAACAATTGAAGCTTTAATGCAACATGCAGGCTCCAATGTATTTCATTGTCATTTATTTTCAATCCATCTGAAATGTCTTCGTTGTAGATATTGCTGGAACTCCCAGTCAAGAGAACTCTACTGTGGAATTGCTAGGAATTTTTTTTTGTTTGTTGTTCTGATCACGACGCTACTGACGCCCCTATTGAGAAGTAAAAGAACACTGTACCTTCATCCCCACTGAACGATTACAAACATGTAAGCACAACTGTAGTTTCATCTGTTGCAGAATTGATGGAAACCGATTGTTTAGACTAATCTATGGTGGCGTTGTTCCATGTATTGGTCCCTCTTCATCTTCTCTGTATCTGACAGGCCGTAGAGCTTCTGCTTGTCTGTGCAGAACACAATGTAGACAGATTGCTGATTACTCGCTGAGCAAGTATATTATCATTTCTACTCTTTTAAGGCAATTGTAGGGCTCTGAGCTTCTTTGTGTGTGTGTGTGTGTGTGTGTGTGTGTGTGTGTGTGTGTGTGTGTGTGTGTGTGTGTGTGTGTGTGTGTGTGTGTGTGTGTGTGTGTGTGTGTGTGTGTGTGTGTGTGTGTGTGTGTGCATGGGCGTGCTTGTACATGCTTACACTATACTTGCGCATATATATATATATATATTTGGTATATGAATGTGTGTGTGCTTTTGTCCTTTACGTAACTAAACAGAAGTTAGTTTTCCATTATTATCAACGGGCTCAATTCATTGCTTCATGTTAATATTCATTGGCCACCAGACCTAATGAGTTCCTAGATACCAGCAATAGTAGGTAGGGACTCTGTTCGAATGATTCTGCATTCCACACATATCCAGTTATACTGAAGCATAGTTGCCTCGTAGGTCATTCTATGTCTAGGGTTGCCAGTCACGTTTGCATAGCTTCATATAGAGATCAGAGGTCAACTGTCACCCATGAAGCAACAAGCTAGCCTCTATTTTAAATCAAATCAAATTGTATTAGTCACATGCGCCGAGTACAACAGATGTAAACCTTACAGTGAAATGCTTACTTACAAGTCCTTAATTAACCAACAATGCAGTTTTAAGAAAAATACCTAAAAATATATAAATAAATGTAGCAAATAATTAAAGAGCAGCAGTAAAATAACAATAACGAGGCTATATAAAAATTATTTGTGCAGTTCAAAGTGAGTAATCGCTGTTCTGATGTTGTCACGTTCTGACCTTAGTTCCTTTTTATGTATTTATTTTAGTTTGTCAGGGTGTGAGTTGGGGTGGGCATTCTATGTTGTTTTTCTATGTTTTGTTCTGTGGGTTATATTTCTAGGTGTTTGGCCTGGTGTGGTTCCCAATCAGAGGCAGCTGTTTATCGTTGTCTCTGATTGGGAGCCATATTTAGGTAGCCTGTTTTTCATTGTGTGTTGTGGGTGGTTGTTTCTGTTTCGGTGTTTGCACCATTCGGGACTGTGTCAGTTTTCATTTGATTCTCTTGTTCTTTTTTGTATTCATTCTTGATTAAACATTTATTATGGATACGTACCACGCTGCATTTTGGTCCTCCTCTCCTTCCACCAACGAAAGCCGTTACAGATGTCCAGAAGCTCTTTCCGGTCATAAGAGACGGAAGCAGCAACATTATGTACAAAATAAGTTACAAACAATGCGGAAAAAAACTAACAAAATAGCACGGTTGGTTAAGAGCCCATAAAACAGCAGCCATACCCTCCGGCAGCCATCTTTCTATGTTTGCCTCTCACGTTAGCATAGCTTCATATAGAGATCAATCACCCGAGCCACTGCCTATTCACCCTGCTATCATCCAGAAGGCGAGGTCAGTACAGGTGCATCAAAGCTGGGATTGAGAGACTAAAAAACAGCTTCTATCTCAAGGCCATCAGACTGTTAAACAGCCATCACTAAGACATTAGAGGCTGTTGCCTGTAGGCATAGACTAGGAATCACTGATCACTTTAAAGGAATGGAATACTAGTCACTTTAATAATGTTTACATATCTATCAGTACTCATCTCATATGTATATACTGTATTCTATAATATTCTACGGTATCTCATTCACTTAATAATGCTTACATATCTTGCATTACTCATCTCATATGTATATACTCTATTCTATAATATTCTACGGTATCTCATTCACTTAATAATGCTTACATATCTTGCATTACTCATCTCATATGTATATACTGTATTCTATAATATTCTACGGTATCTCATTCACTTAATAATGCTTACATGTCTTGCATTACTCATCTCATATGTATATATTGTATTCTATACTATTCTACAGTATCTCATTCACTTAATAATGCTTACATATCTATCATTACTCATCTCATATGTATATACTGTATTCTATAATATTCTACAGTAACTCATTCACTTAATAATGCTTACATATCTATCATTACTCATCTCATATGTATATACTGTATTCTATAATATTCTACGGTATCTCATTCACTTAATAATGCTTACATAGCTATCATTACTCATCTCATATGTATATACTGTATTCTATAATATTCTACGGTATCTCATTCACTTAATAATGCTTACATATCTTGCATTACTTATCTCATATGTATATACTGTATTCTATAATATTCTACTGTATCTTAGTCCGTTCTGCTCTGACATCGCTCGTACATATGTATATAGTCTTAATTAATTTCTACTTAGATTTGTGTGGATTGGGTATATGTTGTGTAATTTGTTAGATATTTCTTGTTTAGATATTACTCCACTGTCAGAGCTAAAAGCACAAGCATTTCGCTACACCCGCAATAACATCTGCTAATCAAAATGTATGTGACCAATAAAATGTGATTTGATTTGATCTGATTTGAGATCTGAGGTCAACTGTCGTCCGTGAAGCAACAAGCTAGCCGCTTGCTCTAGTGGTATGTCGTCTTGTGTTATACACAGTACTTCACCTGGAGAGGATGCTGTATGTTTGGCTTAAGGGTTGCATGTCAGGAGCATGGTCTAAACATGCACTCCAGAGGGCTCAACTCAAGAAATCTAGAAACATTTGTTGTGCTAGAACACATGAAGTGGACTGTGAAATACAGGGGGGGGAAACGGTGACTTCACCGGCAGGATTGTTAAATTCATAACTGGATTGTGCCGTAGGAAACATAGATAATAATGATTATAAAGGTGGCAAGATGCAACACTCCGCGGTTCCTTACCATTTGAACCATTTGCCAGATGGGGCACACACACACACACACACACACACGCACGCACGCACGCACGCACGCACGCACACACACACACACACACACACACACACACACTCATTCACATGCACACACACACACATGCTCACACACACACTCACATGCATGTGCACACACACACGCACGTGCACACACGCACACACGTGTGCACACACACACACACACACACACACACACACACACACACACACACACACACACACACAAACACACTCATACTCCCTCTGTTTATTGATTAAGTATGGTCTATGTGTCAGGACCCGGTGCGAGAAACAGTCACTAAATCGGCAGAACCCAGAAGATGAGGCAGACACAGCAGTACTAGAGATGGTGGTTTAATAAAAAAAAGACATCTTCCAAAATACAAAGAAAATCCACAAAGTGGTAAAAACAGCAAGGGAAAAACAAACCTCAAAAGACTAATACAAAATACAAAAGAACAAAACCAGAGAACCTCTGGAAAATCCAACAAGAGAAAAATATATGTTCACAACAAGGCTTGGGCTGGGGCTGGGTGCTAACATACAAACACTGAGCAAGGAACTGAGGAACACACAGGGATTAAATACTAACAAGGGAACGACATACAGGTGCAAACAATAATTAGAGCAAGGGAAAAACAAAAGGTACAAAAAAAAGGTGCAATGGGGACATCTAGTGACAAAAAACCAGAACAGTCCTGTCCAAAACCTGACAGAATCCCCCTCCTAGGAACGGCTCCTGACGTTCCTACCAGCCTTCTCAGGGTGGAGGGCCCTGAACTGACGAATGAGGTCAGGGTCCAGTATGTCCTTGGCAGGAACCCAGGAGCGCTCCTCGGGACCGTAGCCTTCCCAGTCCACCAGATACTGCCAGGACCGCTGCACCCGGCGGGAGTCCAGTATCCGGTGGACGGTATAAGCCGACTGGCCTCCGATGACACGGGGCGGAGGGGGAGGTCTGCCTGCCGGAATAAGGGGAGAAAAAACAACAGGTTTTAATAAAGAAATGTGAAATGTGGGATTGATTTTAAGGGATCTGGGTAAGTGCAGGCGAAAAGTAACGGGATTGACTCTCCTGGCAATCTTAAAGGGTCCGATGAATCTCTGGGACAGCTTGCGAGACTCCACCCGTAGCGGTAAGTTTTTTGTTGAGAGCCATACTCTCTGGCCGGGGTACAGGGTAGGACCGGGACGGCGACGTCTGTTGGCTTGTCGTTGGTACTGCTGTGAGGAACGCAGAAGATTAAGACGGGCCTTCTTCCACGTAAGCCGACAGCGTCTGATGAACCTCGAGGCTGAAGGCACTCTGACTTCTGCCTCTTGGTCCGGGAACAATAGAGGAGCATAGCCAAACTGACACTCGTGCGGGGATATACCAGTGGAGGAGGAGCACAAGGTGTTGTGCGCGTACTCGGCCCAAACAATGAAGGATGACCATGTGGATGGGTTGTTGGAAACCATACATCTGAGGGTGGTTTCCAGCTCCTGATTCATCCTCTCAGTTTGGCCGTTGGACTCCGGATGGTACCCTGAAGATAAACTGGCCGTGGCCCCTATGAGTTGGCAGAAGGCCTTCCAAAACCTTGAGGCGAACTGGGGACCTCTGTCGGAAACCATATCTTGCGGGATGCCAAAGACTCGGAACACATGGTTAATCACCAACTCAGCTGTTTCCTTGGCAGAAGGTAATTTGGTCAAGGGAACAAACCTGGCCGCCTTAGAAAACCTGTCGATGATGACTAGGATCGTAGTATTACCATGGGACGGAGGAAGGCCAGTAATAAAGTCCAGCGAGATATGGGACCAGGGTCGGTGGGGAATAGATAAAGGGTGAAGGAGTCCTTGAGGGCGGAGGTGAGAAGATTTGCCCTGGCAGCACACGGAACAGGCCTTGACGAAAGTGGCAACGTCTTCTTTTATGGTGGGCCACCAGAACTTACGCTGGATGAACTCCAAGGTGCGACCTACGCCCGGGTGACAGGTGAGGCGAGAGGAGTGCCCCCACAGAAGGACTTGGGACCTTGCTGCCTTGGGAACAAACAACCGATTAGCAGGACCTCCTCCAGGGCCCGGTTCGATGGCTTGAGCTTGTTTCACGGTATCCTCCACTTGCCACGAGATCGGAGCCACGATCTTAGCGGCAGGAAGAACAGTCATGTCAGTATCTTCTCGAATGGCAGGAGAGTAGACTCGTGACAAGGCATCCGGTTTGAGATTCTTCGACCCGGGTCTATAGGTGAGGATAAACTGAAATCGGCTGAAGAAAAGAGACCATCGAGCTTGTCTGGAGTTCAACCACTTCGCCTGCTGGATATACTCCAGATTTTTGTGGTCCGTAAGCACTTGAAATGGTTGAGAAGCCCCCTCGAGCCAGTGTCTCCATTCCTTCAATGCCATCTTAACCGCTAGGAGTTCACGATCCCCCACATCGTAATTCCTCTCGGCCGGGGTAAGCCGGTGAGAGAAGAAGGCGCAAGGATGAAGCCTCTTGTCTTCACCCCTCTGAGACAGGACAGCTCCAACACCAACCTCTGATGCGTCTACCTCCACCACAAAAGGTTCATCCGCCGTCGGTAGTGTCAGGATGGGAGCAGAGAGGATGCGCTGCTTGAGTCCTTGGAAGGCCGTCTCAGCTTCTCTTCCCCACAGAAACCTTGTGTTGCCACCCTTGGTTAAAGCTGAGAGAGGGGCTGCCACCGAGCTGAAGTTCTTGATGAACTTGCGGTAGAAGTTAGTGAAGCCCAGGAAACGCTGAACTTCCTTAACCTCTCTGGGATAGATGGGACGCTTGCGTCCCAACAGCCATGTCAAAATGTAGAGCGCCAAATTCAAAAAAATTATATAAAATTAAACTTGATTAAATCACACATATAAGATATCAAATTAAAGCTACACTCGTTGTGAATCCAGCCAACATGTCAGATTTCAAAAAGGCTTTTCGGCGAAAGCAAACGATGCTATTATCTGAGGATACACCATAGTAAACAGAGAGAGAAGCATATTTCAACCATGCCGGCGCTACTCAAAACGCAGAAATAAAATATAAAAAACGCATTACCTTTTATGAGATTCTTTTGTTGGCACTCCAATATGTCCCATAAACATCACAAGTGGTCCTTTAGTTCGATTAATTCCGTCCATATATATCCAAATTGTCCATTTATTTGGCGCCGTTGTACCAGGAAAAACAGCGTTCAATTTGAGCAAAATCACGACACAATATCTAACAAAAAATTACCTCTAAACTTTGCCAAAACATTTCAAAGTACTTTTGTAATACAGCTTAAGGTATTTGTAAACGTTAATAATCGATCAAATTGAAGACAGGTCAATCTGTTTTCAATACAGGATATCAACAAACTCACGGAACATTTCATTTCTTGCCCAAATCTCAAACATAAACAAACGACGTCACTCCACTTCCGGGTAAATATCGTTTTCACCTCACTATGAAAAAACCTTAACAATTTTCCATACAATGGCGACATCCAGTGGAAGCAGTAGAAACTGCGCATTTACTGATTAGAATTCTGGTTTGCCCAACACAATCCATTGAACATAGAGGAACTGAACAATAAAAAAGTTAGTCTACAAAGTTTGGCTACAAAGAAAAACCCTGCTCCCGCCGGCGAGGTGGATGGACGCATGAGGCCTGCTGCCAGAGCGTCCTTTATGTAGGTATCCATAGCAGCTCGTTCGGGAGGAGATAGGGAAAAGATCCGACCCCTGGGGGGGCAGGTGCCCGGAAACAGGTCGATGGGGCAATCGTAAGGTCTATGGGGTGGTAGTTTGGTGGCCCTCTGTTTGCTAAATACCGGTTTGAGGTCATGGTAACACTCGGGAACTCGGGACAGGTCGATGGATTCTAGAGACTCGGGAGGGGAACTCGGGGAACTTGGGAAGATACAAGTGGCTTGGCACGTAGGACCCCACTGCTTGATAGTGCCCACAGACCAGTCGATGTGAGGGTTATGGCTGTGAAGCCAGGGGTATCCAAGGACGAGAGGGAACTCGGAACACGAGGTCAGATGAAAGTTCATCACTTCCTGGTGTTGGGAAACTGAAAGACGCAAGGGGGTAGTGACACGAGTGACAAGTCCAGATCCCAAAGGGCTTCCTGTCACGTTCCTGACCTATTTTTATGTTATTTTGATTATGTTTAGTTGGTCAGGGCGTGAGTTGGGGTGGGCATTGTATGTTGTGTGTGTTTGGTTAGTCTATGGGTGTTGTATGTGTATGGGATAGTGTTTGTTAGGTTGTCTAGTTATGTCTATGGCTGCCTAGATTGGGTCTCAATCAGAGACAGCTGTCATTCATTTGTCTCTGATTGGGAGCCATATTTAAGGTAGCCATAGGCAGTAGGCTTTTGTGGGTGTTTGTTTCCTGTGTCAGTGTTTGGACCACACAGGACTGTTTTGAGGTATGTCACGTTTGTTGTTTTGTAGTTTGTAGTGTTTTCTTGTTATTTACATTAAACATGTACAATTATCAATCCGCATCTTGGTCCGATCCATGCTCCTCCTCGTCTGAGGAGGAGAACGACTTTGACAGCCATTACAGAAACACCCACCACAACAGGACCAAGCGGATTGAGGAAGGAGGGCAAGAACTAAAGCAATGGAGAGAGGAGGAATGGAGTTGGGAGCAAATTTTCAATGGAGAAGGACCCTGGGCTAAGGTGGGAGAGAATCGCCGCTCTCGGGAGGAGAAGGAGGCAGCCACAGCCCAGGAGCGCTGGTATGAGGAGGCAGCACGTATGAGAGGCTGGAAGCCCGAGAGGCTCACCCAAAAATTTCTTGGGGGGGGGGGGGGGCTAAAGGGGAGTGTGGCGAAGCCGGGTAGGATACCTGAGCCAACTCCCCGGGCTTGCCGTGGAGTGAGAGGGCGTCGTACTGGTCAGACACCGTGTTATGCGGTAAAGCGCACGGTGTCCCCAGTACGCGTGCTTAGCCCAGTGCGGGCTATTCCACCTTGCCGCACTGGGAGGGCTAGGTTGGGCATCGAGAAAGGATGCCATGAAGCCGGCCCAACGTATCTGGCCTCCAGTACGTCTCCTCGGGCCGGCGTACATGGCACCAGCCTTACAGGTGGTGTCCCCGGTTCGCCTGCATAGCCCAGTGCGGGCTATTCCACCTCACCGCAATGGCAGGGCTACGGGGACCATTCAACCTGGTAAGGTTGGGGAGGCTCGGTGCTCAAGAGCACGTGTCCTCCTTCACGGTCCGGTATATCCGGCGCCACCTTCCCACCCCAGCTCAGTACCATCAGTGCCTACACCACGCACCAGGCTTCCAGTGCATCTCCAGAGCCCTGTTCCTCCTCCACGCACTCTCCCTATGGTGCGTGTCTCCAGCCCAGTGCCTCCAGTTCCGGCACCACGCACCAAGCCTCCTGTGCGTCTCCAGAGCCCGGTACGCACTGTTCCTTCTCCCCGCACTCGCCCTAAGGTGCGTGCCCTCAGCCCGGTACCTCCAGTTCCGGTACCACGCACCAGGCCTAGAGTGCGCCACGAGAGTCCAGTGTGCCCTGTTGTTGTTCCCCGCACTAGCCTGAAGGTGCGTGTCCTTAGCCCGGTACCTCCAGTTCCGGTACCACGCACCAGGCCTACAGTGCGTCTCAGCCGGCCAGAGTCTGCCGTCTGCCCAGCGGCGCCTGAACTGCCCGTCTGCCCAGCGGCGCCTGAACTGCCCGTCTGCCCAGCGGCGCCTGAACTGCCCGTCTGCCCAGCGGCGCCTGAACTGCCCGTCTGCCCAGCGGCGCCTGAACTGCCCGTCTGCCCAACGCCGTCTGAACTGTCCGTCTGCCATGAGCCTGCAAAGCCGCCCGTCTGCCATGAGCCTGCAAAGCCGCCCGTCTGCCATGAGCCTACAGAGCCGTCCCCGAGACAGGAGCCGCTAGAGCCGTCCGCCAGACAGGAGCCGCTAGAGCCTTCCGCCAGACCGGATCAGCCAGAGCCTTCCGCCAGACCGGATCAGCCAGAGCCTTCCGCCAGACCGGATCAGCCAGAGCCTTCCGCCAGACCGGATCAGCCAGAGCCTTCCGCCAGACCGGATCAGCCAGAGCCTTCCGCCAGATCTGACCAGCCAGAGCCGTCAGCCAGCCATGACCAGCCAGAGCCGTCAGCCAGCCATGACCAGCCAGAGCCGTCAGCCAGCCATGACCGGCCAGAGCCGTCAGCCAGCCAGGATCCGCCAGCCAGCCCGGAGCTGCCATCCCTCAGCCCGGAGCTGCCGTCCCTCAGCCCGGAGCTGCCGTCCCTCAGCCCGGAGCTGCCGTCCCTCAGCCCGGAGCTGCCGTCCCTAATCCCGGTGCTGCCCCTTATCCCGGTGCTGCCCCTTATCCCGATGCTGCCCCTTCAGTTAGGTGGGTTTAGTTGGAGGGTGGTCATTGGGTGGGGGATACGGAAGCGGGGAGTGACTATGGTGGTGTGGGGACAGCGTCCAGAGCCGGAGCCACCACCGTGGACAGATGCCCACCCAGACCCTCCCCTAGACTTTTGGTGGTGCGTTCGGAGTACGCACCTTGAGGGGGGGGTTATGTCACGTTCCTGACCTATTTTTATGTTATTTTGATTATGTTTAGTTGGTCAGGGCGTGAGTTGGGGTGGGCATTGTATGTTGTGTGTGTTTGGTTAGTCTATGGGTGTTGTATGTGTATGGGATAGTGTTTGTTAGGTTGTCTAGTTATATCTATGGCTGCCTAGATTGGGTCTCAATCAGAGACAGCTGTCATTCATTTGTCTCTGATTGGGAGCCATATTTAAGGTAGCCATAGGCAGTAGGCTTTTGTGGGTGTTTGTTTCCTGTGTCAGTGTTTGGACCACACAGGACTGTTTTGAGGTATGTCACGTTTGTTGTTTTGTAGTTTGTAGTGTTTTCTTGTTATTTACATTAAACATGTACAATTATCAATCCGCATCTTGGTCCGATCCATGCTCCTCCTCGTCTGAGGAGGAGAACGACTTTGACAGCCATTACACTTCCATCCAACGTAGTAACCCTTATGGGGTCACTTAGAGATTCAGAGGGAACGCCATTCTCCTTCGCCCAGACACCATCCATGAAGTTACCTGCGGCTCCAGAGTCTACCAAGGCTTGAAGGGGAAGCTCGTGGTTGTCCCAGGAAAGGGTAACTGGAATGAGCAGGCGGGAGTTGGATGGATGAGAGGAGGTTATGTTTCCCGTTACCGTCCTCCCAGGCCTGCACGGGAGAGTGCGTTTTCCCTGGAGCCCGGGACACGTGGAGAGGAAATGGCCCGGTTTGCCGCAATATAGACAGCATCGCTCCCTCATCCGGCGGTCTCTCTCAGCCTGGGAGATGCGTCCAACCTGCATGGGTTCCGGTGGAGTCAGCGGGGATAAAGGTGGAGACTCGGAGCTGGGACCTATAGGAGCTAGGGTGAGAGATCTACGGTTGAGCTCTCTCTCTCTCAGACGCTGGTCTATGCGTGAAGCCAACTTGATCAGGGACTCGAGGTTGTCCGGTGGTTCCCGAGTGGCCAGTTCATCTTGGATGGTGTCGGAAAGACCCTTCAAAAAGCACACTGTGAGCGCCTCGTCATTCCAGCCACTCGCTGCTGCCACCGTGCGGAACTGGATGGCATAGTCCGTCACGCTGCGCCGACCTTGGCGGAGAGTCAGGAGCTGTTTGGCTGAGTCAGGACCGCTGGTAGGACCTTGAAACACTCGCTTGAATTCTTCAGCAAAGGTAGAGTAGCTGGCACAGCAGGGACTTTGGGCATCCCACACAGCAGTAGCCCAGGCTAGGGCTTTTTCCGACAGCAGGGTGATGATATATTCTATCTTGGACCGGTCGGTGGGATATGACGAGGGTTGCAGCTCGAAGGAGAGAGAACATTGGGTGAAAAACCCCTTACAACCACTCGGATCACCTGAGAACCGTTGGGGAGGCGGCAGACGAGGTTCAGCCAGGGGGTTAACTGCCACGGGCACTTGAATCTGATGAACTGGAGCAGAAGCGGTTGCAGGAGAAAGTTGATCAGAAATCTGCTTTATGGAAGTCATCATCTCCGACAGAAGTTGAGAATGTCCAGCCATTAAGGCCTCTTGCTGAACCAGAGCAGCTTCGTGACGTTGGACAGTCCCCTCGTGGTGGGACAGCATGGGAAAAAAGTCCTGGGTACTGGCTGCCTCTGGGTTCATTTTAATGGCTCAGTGTTTCTATCAGGACCCGGTGCGAGAAACAGTCACTAAATCGGCAGAACCCAGAAGATGAGGCAGACACAGCAGTACTAGAGATGGTGGTTTAATAAAAAAAAGACATCTTCCAAAATACAAAGAAAATCCACAAAGTGGTAAAAACAGCAAGGGAAAAACAAACCTCAAAAGACTAATACAAAATACAAAAGAACAAAACCAGAGAACCTCTGGAAAATCCAACAAGAGAAAAATACAGTGGGGAGAACAAGTATTTGATACACTGCCGATTTTGCAGGTTTTCCTACTTACAAAGCATGTAGAGGTCTGTAATTTTTATCATAGGTACACTTCAACTGTGAGAGACGGAATCTAAAACAAAAATCCAGAAAATCACATTGTATGATTTTTAAATAATTAATTTGCATTTTATTGCATGACATAAGTATTTGATCACCTACCAACCAGTAAGAATTCCGGCTCTCACAGACCTGTTAGTTTTTCTTTAAGAAGCCCTCCTGTTCTCCACTCATTACCTGTATTAACTGCACCTGTTTGAACTCGTTACCTGTATAAAAGACACCTGTCCACACACAATCAAACAGATTCCAACCTCTCCACAATGGCCAAGACCAGAGAGCTGTGTAAGGACATCAGGGATAAAATTGTAGACCTGCACAAGGCTGGGATGGGCTACAGGACAATAGGCAAGCAGCTTGGTGAGAAGGAAACAACTGTTGGCGCAATTATTAGAAAATGGAAGAAGTTCAAGATGACGGTCAATCACCCTCGGTCTGGGGCTCCATGCAAGATTTCACCTCGTGGGGCATCAATGATCATGAGGAAGGTGAGGGATCAGCCCAGAACTACACGGCAGGACCTGGTCAATGACCTGAAGAGAGCTGGGACCACAGTCTCAAAGAAAACCATTAGTAACACACTACGCCGTCATGGATTAAAATCCTGCAGCGCACGCAAGGTCCCCCTGCTTAAGCCAGTGCATGTCCAGGCCTGTCTGAAGTTTGCCAATGACCATCTGGATGATCCAGAGGAGGAATGGGAGAAGGTCATGTGGTCTGATGAGACAAAAATAGAGCTTTTTGGTCTAACTCCACTCGCCGTGTTTGGAGGAAGAAGAAGTATGAGTACAACCCCAAGAACACCATCCCAACCGTGAAGCATGGAGGTGGAAACATCATTCTTTGGGGATGCTTTTCTGCAAAGGGGACAGGACGACTGCACCGTATTGAGGGGAGGATGGATGGGGCCATGTATCGCGAGATCTTGGCCAACAACCTCCTTCCCTCAGTAAGAGCATTGAAGATGGGTCGTGGCTGGGTCTTCCAGCATGACAACGACACGAAGCACACAGCCATGGCAACTAAGGAGTGGCTCCGTAAGAAGCATCTCAAGGTCCTGGAGTGGCCTAGCCAGTCTCCAGACCTGAACCCAATAGAAAATCTTTGGAGGGAGCTGAAAGTCCATATTGCCCAGCGACAGCCCCGAAACCTGAAGGATCTGGAGAAGATCTGTAGGGAGGAGTGGGCCAAAATCCCTGCTGCAGTGTGTGCAAACCTAGTCAAGAACTACAGGAAACGTATGATCTCTGTAATTGCAAACAAAGGTTTCTGTACCAAATATTAAGTTCTGCTTTTCTGATGTATCAAATACTTATGTCATGCAATAAAATGCAAATTAATTACTTAAAAATCATACAATGTGATTTTCTGGATTTTTGTTTTAGATTCCGTCTCTCATAGTTGAAGTGTACCTATGATAAAAATTACAGACCTCTACATGCTTTGTAAGTAGGAAAACCTGCAAAATCGGCAGTGTATCAAATACTTGTTCTCCCCACTGTATATGTTCACAACAAGGCTTGGGCTGGGGCTGGGTGCTAACATACAAACACTGAGCAAGGAACTGAGGAACACACAGGGATTAAATACTAACAAGGGAACGACATACAGGTGCAAACAATAATTAGAGCAAGGGAAAAACAAAAGGTACAAAAAAAAGGTGCAATGGGGACATCTAGTGACAAAAAACCAGAACAGTCCTGGCCAAAACCTGACACTATGTAACGAGACGTGATCTTAGTTATCAGCCTGTGAAGACTCCTTAATCTTCCAACAGTCTTCTTATTATTTATAGCCTCGGAGGGGTAAGAATGGAATATGTGATCTGTGACTTTTTATCATTCAAATAAAGCATTCAAAGATCGTTTTCTGAAGCCTGGTTCCGAGGCTAGCTGCAGCGTGACTCCAGCTGGGTAAGTTTAATGTAGTTAGACGTTCTTACTCTGGAGACGCAGGTAATTAAATGCAAACGAGGGGAGCCGCTCCCACTTGGTTGTCCACCATATCCCTAAGTCAATCAAAGATAGCACGAGGAACAATTCCATTTGAAGATCCGGAATAACCTCCGACAAGCAGATTTGTAATTACATGTCCTTGTTCCACTTGTGTCATAACCTATCACTGCTAAACCCTTATTACAGTATAATTACATAGTATTTACATAGTAATTACATGTAACTACTATGTTATAAATATCATGTATTACTATTTAGTTACATATTCATTAGTGTACATTTAAGGTGAAGTGTTACCGAAGTCCCATTTTGAAGTTGTCAGGCTGTGTGTCTGATGTGTGTTTTAATGGACTGTACACACTTCCTTGAATGCTCAGAGACTGTGGCAGTGCTGTCCTGTGTTTGACTTGATTCTATCTTTGCACGACTATAAGTAGTCATATTTTGTCAAATCAAAATAGTAAAAGAGGGCAGATGCAGTTGAAAAGACAATCTGCTTGTCAAACTGTAGAATAGTGGTTTTCATTTCCTGCTTCATAGATTTGTAGTGATTGCCTGGACCTGCCCACTGGGCACAGACATCAGTTCAACGTCTAGTTTTGATTTACATTTGGTTGAGTTGTCAACTAACGTGAATTCAATGTGAAATCAACAAAAACAGTCACCATGTCAATGGATATAGGTAAAAATGTGGCTGAAAATATTCAAAATTCCCTTTACGTTGATGACTTTATTCAAATCCAATCAGTTTTCCCATGTTGATTCAACGTCAGCACATTAACTTTTTGTTGTTGAAATGACATGGAAACAGCGTTGATTTCAACAAGTTTTTGCCCAGTGGGGTGACTTCTCAAGTGGGGTTGATCAGCTGATTAGCAGCTTGAAGAAAATCCAAGCTTTCAATACCGGCACTCTGAAAAAACACTGTCATCCAATGATCAGCTCCAACCTTACGGCCATGTTTGCTTCTGTTATGTTTACTTAACTTAAGTTTGCTTCTGTTCTATGGTAAGAATTTGATTCCTTCTTTCTCAGGGATTTTTGGACATGAACTTCACTGAGTTCCAGAAGAGTGGTGCCAACATCACCGGGTTCCAACTAATGAACTACTCAGACGAAAATGTCAGCAAGGCCATAAAGGAGTGGGTGGACTTTGACAGCAAAGACCTTAAGCTACCCAAGAGAAGACTGAAGGTATGATCAAACTGTCTCAGAGATCGTTCCATTCATGTTCTCAAGGTTTCAATAAACATATATCAGCCTCTAATGTTGCCTCCTCGGACTTACCCTCTTAGTACACAGGAGCCCTCACATACGACGGAGTGAGCGTCATGGCAACAGCCTTTCAGAACCTCCGGAAGCAACGTATTGACATCTCCCGGCGAGGCAACGCTGGCGAGTGTCTGGCCAACCCACCAGCTCCCTGGGGCCAGGGTATCGACATCCAGAGAGCCTTACAGCAGGTAGGCAGATAGCACCACTCACTCCACAGCCACAGACAATAGAAGGACTAGGCTTCAAACTCAACGCTAGCTGCACAGGCAATTAATCATGTATGACTATGAGAAATACTGTACAATAGAAAACAATACTAGCTTAATTAAGTACTATTGTGTTAAACCCTCAGTTAAATGCAAACGTGTGAGCTATATGTACAGTACAGTAATCCTTAAATAGTTATCTTGTGACCTGTAGACTTGTAGGATTTCAAATATTATGTTAGACATCATACAATGTCAACACAACCAGCTGGTAATATTGGAATCCTGAAATAGCAATCTTGTGTTCTAGAGATAAGAAAAGGACATTTCTGCAGTTTTTGCGTCTAGCTATAATATAATCAGACAGTATTGTGTAAAAGATATATTATATCGGTGGTCGGCAACAGACGGCCCGCAGGCCAAACTGGCCCGCAAGGGATTTTTTGGGGGGGGGGCTCACCAAAGTTTTTAATGATTTAAAAAAATATATATATATAGGATTTTAGCTTTTGGTCAAAAAGGACTGATAAATCACCAGGAAATCACAAAAATGTAGTGTAATTTAGGAAATCTGTTTCCAAGTATTCCCACCAATATAAAAAGGAGACGTTATAACTTCATCAAAGAGGTCTCTTTTCCCCCGACCATCCGCTCAGACAAAAACCGTCCTGCAGATGAATCTAGTTGCCTACCCTTGTATTAGGTGTTGATTTCTTTGCGTACTGTAGCTACTTAAAATGACTTGAGCGTTATTCGTTTTCCAGATTCCAAGGTTGCACAGATACAGGTCTCAGAGAGTTAACAGTTCTTCATACCAATCCTGGTCAATATCTGGTTTGTCCTACAGGTTCGAATTGAGGGCTTGACTGGCCATGTCCAGTTCAACGAGAAAGGCCATCGGACCAACTACACGGTCAGCGTCATGGAGCTGAGCCCGAGTGGACCACTGAAGGTGAACTGGGACTTGTCCATAACCTCTAGAATTATCAATCAACCTCTTTTTATCCTCCTTGGAGGGAAATCTGTTGTGTTAGATAGTTAGATAGGATACTGTATGACACTTGACCTTACGAGTAGGAGTAATTCATCAGAGAACATCACCCTCAATGGACTCATCTTCTCAACTGTCATTTTCTGTACACATTATTTTCATCTTAACTACAAATCCTTTTTTAAGACACTTTGTTAAAAAAAAAACTTGACTAGTCATTCACTAGCATTGTGCCCAGCAACAAGAACCTCTGGAGCAAAATTGAACCGCTGGAGCAACATTGAACCGCTGGAGCCACATTGAACCGCTGGAGCCACATTGAATCGCTGGAGCCACATTGAACCGCTGGAGCAAAATTGAACCGCTGGAGCCACATTGAACCGCTGGAGCCACATTGAACCGCTGGAGCCACATTGAACCGCTGGAGCCACATTGAACCGCTGGAGCAAAATTGAACCGCTGGAGCCAAATTGAACCGCTGGAGCCACATTGAACCGCTGGAGCCACATTGAACAGCTGGAGCCACATTGAACCGCTGGAGCCAAATTGAACCGCTGGAGCCACATTGAACCGCTGGAGCCACATTGAACCGCTGGAGCCACATTCAACAGCTGGAGCCACATTGAACCGCTGGAGCCACATTGAACAGCTGGAGCCACATTGAACCGCTGGAGCCACATTGGCTTTGCAAAAAATGTATGTCCAATGTTCACATCATACCAGTATGTGACATATTTGTTTTCATAGCGCAGTTGTAGGATTTTCATATTATTTATTCATATGCGAAGAATTTGTTTGTCAATCAGAAAATGATTTACCCTAGCTCTTCGAGTTTCTAATATATCCATTTATATTTCATATGAGAAAATGCACAGCATATCAGAGTAAATGAGCTCAGCAAAAAAAGAAAGGTCCCTTTTTCAGGACCCTGTCTTTCGAAGATAATTCGTAAAATCCAAATAACTTCACAGATCTTCATTGTAAAGGGTTTAAACACTGTTTCCCATGCTTGTTCAATGAACCATGAACAATTAATGAACACGCACCTGTGGAACGGTCGTTAAGACACTAACAGCTTACAGACGGTAAGCAATTAAGGTCACAGTTATGAAAACTTAGGTCACTAAAGAGGCCTTTCTACTGACTCTGAAAAACACCAAAAGAAAGATGCCCAGGGTCCCTGCTCATCTGCGTGAACGGGCCTTAGGCATGCTGCAAGGAGGCATGAGATCTGCAGATGTGGCCAGAGCAATAAATTGTAATGTCCGTACTGTGAGACGCCTAAGACAGTGCTACAGGTAGACTGGACGGACAGCTGATCGTCCTTGCAGTGGCAGACCACGTGTAACAACACCTGCAGAGGATCGGTACATCCGAACATCACACCTGCGGGGAAGGTACATGATGGCAACAACAACTGCCCGAGTTACACCAGGAACACACAATCCCTCCATCAGTGCTCAGACTGTCCGCAATAGGCTGACAGAGGCTGGACTGAGGGCTTGTAGGCCTGTTGTAAGGCAGGTCCTCACCAGACATCACCGGCAACAACGTCGCCTATGGGCACAAACCCACCATTACTGGACCAGACAGGACTGGCAAAAAGTGCTCTTCACTGACGAGTCGCGGTTTTGTCTCACCAGGGGTGATGGTCGGATTCGCGTTTATCGTCGAAGGAATGAGCGTTACACCGAGGCCTGTACTCTGGAGCGAGATTTGGAGGTGGAGGGTCCGTCATGGTCTGGGGCGGTGTGTCACAGCCTCATCGAACTGAGCTTGCTGTCATTGCAGGGAATCTCAATGCTGTGCGTTACAGGGAAGACATCCTCCTCCCTCATGTGGTACCCTTCCTGCAGGCTCATCCTGACATGACCCTCCAGCATGACAATGCCACCAGCCATACTGCTCGTTCTGTGCGTGATTTTCTGCAAGACAGGAATGTCAGTGTTCTACCATGGCCAGCGAAGATCTCGGAGGGTTGGATCGGAGGGTGAGGGCTAGGGCCCCCCCCCCCCCACACACACACAGAAATGTCCGGGAACTTGCAGGTGCCTTGGTGGAAGAGTGAGGTAACATCTCACAGCAAGAATTGGCAAATCTGATGCAGTCCACGAGGAGGAGATGCACTGCAGTACTTAATGCAGCTGGTGGCCACACCAGATACTGACTGTTACTTTTGATTTTGACCCCCCTTTGTTCAGGGACACATTATTCAATTTTTGTTAGTCACATATCTGTGGAACTTGTTCAGTTTATGTCTCAGTTGTTGAATCTTGTTATGTTCATACACATATTTACACATGTTAAGTTTGCTGATAATCAACGCAGTTGACAGTGAGGACGTTTCTTTTATTGCTGAGTTTACATGAATGCAACCAGCGGCTCATTGGCTATAGTACTCAGTGAACCAGAGTCTCATTGGCTATAGTACTCAGTGAACCAGAGTCTCATTGGCTATAGTACTCAGTGAACCAGAGTCTCATTGGCTATAGTACTCAGTGAACCAGAGTCTCATTGGCTATAGTACTCAGTGAACCAGAGTCTCATTGGCTATAGTACTCAGTGAACCAGAGTCTCGTTGGCTATAGTACTCAGTGAACCAGAGTCTCATTGGCTATAGTACTCAGTGAACCAGAGTCTCATTGGCTGTAGTACTCAGTGAACCAGAGTCTCATTGGCTATAGTACTCAGTGAACCAGCAGCTCATTGGCTATAGTACTCAGTGAACCAGCAGCTCATTGGCTATAGTACTCAGTGAACCAGAGTCTCATTGGCTATAGTACTCAGTGAACCAGAGTCTCATTGGCTATAGTACTCAGTGAACCAGAGTCTCATTGGCTGTAGTACTCAGTGAACCAGAGTCTCATTGGCTATAGTACTCAGTGAACCAGCAGCTCATTGGCTATAGTACTCAGTGAACCAGCAGCTCATTGGTTATAGTACTCAGTGATCTTGCATACTGTATTTGGAGCAAATTCCTCATATCATTTGGTATGCAAGGTACTTGTACATAAAGATGACTCTCTTTAATGTTATCACAACACAGTCTTACAACCTGAGAGTAAGATAATCTGTCCCTGACGTACAGTAGGAGGCGTTGGTTATCACTGAGTATAGCGTAAGGACTAGCTAGGGGATTAGCCATGTGACTTAATGGATGTTCTTATGCCCAAACAAAGAGGTGTAATGGGTTTGCACTCAATAAATATATTGCATAAAGCTTACTTCATTATTCAAATTGTTCTCACTGTATCAGGGATAGCGTACACTGTCGTCTTTACAGCCTTCTTCAGTGTGTAGGTACAACTTTCTTTAATTCAAAACAGCATTTGTAGGGAACAGCAGATGGGTAGCAGGTGGTTCTAATCAGGGTTGCCTCTCATCTGCCAATCAGGGATGTGGCTTTTCTGGTCTACCTGTATACAAACTAGTCACAAAAAGATACACAATTATAGGGTACGGGAGCGGGCACGAAGTACAACTCACAAATCAATCACCCCAGGTGTCCGCTCGTCTAAATATATCACATCAATTGATGAGAGAGCCCACCACAAAGGACATCAGGCAAAGCCGTTAATACATATTTGGGGCCCTCATAAACGATATGCTAAATCTGATATGGACAGTGTTCTTATGCCCACGCTACATGTGTGTATAGGCTAATTGTGCTTCATAAGCCAGTGATATTAATATTTCTTACACTATAAATAGAAGTGTATGGTTTCCTCCGCTGTGTGTGTTGATACACTGTACCCTTTCTGACTGCAGGTGGGCTACTGGAATGAGAATGAGAACTATGTGAACACAGCTGTATACACACCGGTGGTTGAAGAATTCTTCGGACTGCAAAACAGGACCTACATAGTGACCAGTATCCTTGTGAGTCTCACTAGAATGAATGAATGACATGTTATTTTCGTGTGGAATCGCCAGTTGGCTACCCATCCCTTATGGGATTAACTGACACATGAACAAACATTACAATAATTCACTGTGATAATTTAGTAATACTTCTTCTAGCTTAACTGATAGGCTCAATGTTTGGATGCTGATAATGGGTTTCACTGACAAAAAAATAACAATTGTTTGAGGCTGTGTTTGATATGGCTATACTGGAAAATAGGGATTTTTAGGTTGGATTCACACAGGAATAGAAATTAGTGGCAACTATCCCAGAAAAATTGGACAGTGAATTTATTTAAACTTTTCATATCCAAATGGCAGGGTTTCTATTTGGTACAGCACATTCATCCATCTAAGAAATCCCTAAGACGGGCTATCATTACCAGTGGGTCAAGTCATCTACATGAGGGAGGGAAGGGGAGAGAGTGAAAAAGAGAGAGAGAGAGAGGGAGAAGGAGAGAGTAAGGGATGTGGAGGGAGAGAGTAAGGGATGGGGAGGTAGAGAGAGAGAGAGAGAGAGAGAGAGAGAGAGAGCGAGAGGAAGGGAGAGAGTACGGGATGGGGAGCGATAACCCTTGCGTGTCTCAAAATGCTTCTGGCTAAATCTGAACTCTGAAATAGTGTCCCTGTGAAACTATCTCAGCCCCACGATTTCCAGATTGTACTCTATGTTGTGTTCACCCGTGGCCTGGCCATGAGGGCTGTTTTCACAGCAGCTCTGTTCTGCTTTACCTGGAGGGCAGACCCAGAGCTCCACACAGCCTCTTTACAGTCATCCTGGCCTGGCCAGCCAGAAATAGCAGGAGCGCTGCTTGCCCATCAGATCTGAGTCACCCCACACTGAGGAGAAGGTGTGAGATTGTGTCCAGACCCCCAGGGGTGGCCAGTTCCTCACTATGAATAATGTCATTTGAAGGCCCCTTCGTATACACAAAGCAATTGACAGAAATTGGTGTGAAGCCCAATGGTTGTAAACAAGTTCATATATTATACCGTACCATGTACAACTTTTTTTATCCAGGGCCCCCTTTTTAACATTTGAAAAATGTCACAAATGCCTTCCCCAAATGTTATTCCGCTACCAAATATGTTTTATTATGGTAATTTATATGAACCCTCAATTTAAATTATATTCTTCTCTTTTACAGAAAGTGATTAGATCAATTGATAGCGACAGAGTATCAGATTACTTTCCAAGCAAAGTCAGATTTCTTTGACTCCTCAACTTTAGAAACGCGTAGCTCAGCTTCCAAATGTCATAAAGAAAAACCAAAGTTATTCTCATATGCATCCGAGGGACTTCTTCCTCTGGTATTTTACCACTTGTTTCTAGCACAACGCATCGCAGATTTATGTATCGTTTTAGATTAGTATAAACAATTGCGAATATATATATATTTTTTATATATATATATATATAATCTACGGTATGTACTTTTTTTTACCCCTCAAATCAAGGAAAGTCCCTGGAACCCCTAGAGTACATTATCCCAGAGAAAGCTGTACAGGAAAGCTTTATAAATGCCCCTTTTAAAAAATGTGTGAAAAATGAATGGCGAATGCGTGCAGAGTGAAGAAAACCAAGAAAAACAAACATCAATGTTGTCCTTCATGTTTCCTAGGAATCTCCATATGTGATGCTGAAGAAGAATCATGAGCAGCTGGTGGGGAACGATAAGTATGAGGGCTATTGTGTGGAGCTGGCCGCGGAGATCGCCAAGCATGTGGGCTATACTTATAAACTGGAGATCGTAGGGGATGGCAAGTACGGAGCCAGAGACGCTGAGTCCAAGCTGTGGAACGGGATGGTGGGCGAGCTCGTTTATGGGGTTAGTAACCATCTCATGAACACACTGGGCAACTCACTAGGCTCAGAGAGAGGAGAAATGTGTTAATTGTACAGTCTCAGTCAACACAGCTGTCCATGGAATTCGTCCAATAGCAAGGACACATTTTGAATGCAACCACTTTCGGGTTTATATACTGTAGTAGCTGTAACCGAAATGTTGCAGATGTGGTACAGTATCTGTCGTTTATACAACGGGTGGGTCTAATCCTGAATGCTGATTGGTTAGAACCGCATTCCAGCCGGTGTCTCTTCCACAAGTTACTACCGGCTAAGTCTATGACGGTAAAATGCCTATTTACTCTGTTCCATCTGACTGTGCAATCCACTGTCTCATCAGCCCAGCCAGGCAATTTATAAACTTCATCTTCACTATAAAAAGCATCTTGACATTATTTCACATTTCTTTTAGACTAACATGTAGTTTTCCAAGGACACACCATCTTTTATCTCAACCTTCACTCTAGCCTTTCCCCCCCAGTCAATATTCAAGATTTAATATTCATACAGACACGACTTTAAGCCTTAATCCTAACATAACAAATGTATGCAAAAGATGTGTGCAATGATTTCGTTAGTGAATGTTTGTCACATACTAAATACGTACAAATAAATTCAATGTGGCCTATAGTATAAATAGTGTTTCGTTGTGTTATTTTATAAGTCTGGAGCATATACAGATCTACATTGTACATTCCTTTGCAACTGTAGCCAAAGGACATACTGTAGCATAGTTTATTTCATTAGAATATTATGTAGGTTTGACACACATCCTTTGTGATAACAATAACATTGTGTTGGAGAAGTATTTCACAGCTTTACTTCAGAAAGGACGCAGCGTGTCCCTACAAGTTCTAAGATATATTCGGACAAAGGTCCTATACCTCTCACTTTACATATCCAGCAGCTTCCTCAATGTCAAAACACATAGCCACACAATTCAGATGGGCCTTGATAGGCTGCCAATGTTGAAGTGATAGTGTAACAAATAGTCAAAAGCTGTTGTCTGGTAACCAAAGATTTGGGCAACAGGCAACAGATTGAGAACAGTACCGTATCTGGATTTGTATTCCAGGAAGGCTGTTATTGAAACGTCCCTAACAGAACTGTCACTTCTCATATCTTCCATTGTTCATGTGAATCATGTCAAAACACTATTTCTCTGCCCTCAGGAACTTGAGATGAAAGATACGCTCCTAGTTTGGTCTAGGGTACAGTAGAATGTTTGTTCTGTCCTTACAATGACAGAGGTGCTGGGTGGACTCAACCAAATCAAGTCTAGCTTGGGGGGGGGTTTATTTTTCTCTCTCAGTGTTGTAAGCCTGATATTTCTTGAAAGCGATTCATTATTATTCAGCTTGAAAAGGCTCCGTGTTTATGTAAGCTGGAGAGTGATTTTAGAAAGTTGTCTTATGGGAACAGAGTTTACTATTACTGAGCCGTATGCTAATCCTTGCGATTTACATTCCTTCACATCACCTTAAAGGGGCAATCTGCAGTTGTTACATCTATTTATTTAATTTTTTTTACTTTTGGACCCATTGATCTTGAATAAAATTGCTTATTGATGCCTCATGAGCTTAGTTCAAACCCCATCAGAACCCAAAATATAAGCTTGTTTTACTCCATTATTATAAACAAAGTAAATGTAAACAGACACTATATAGCCTCAAGATATGGTTAAAACTATCATTTTGATGTCGTGGATGGTAAAGTCCTTGAATCGATAGCTCTGTCTATGAATTGAAAATGGTTACATTTATTTTTTCTTTATTTAACTAGGCAAGTCAGTTAAGAACAATTTCTTATTTACAGTGACTGCCTACACCAGCCAAACCTGGACGACGCTGGGCCAATTGTGCGCCTTCCATCCATAAAGACTTCAAGTGGATATGACAAAAGCATTTCCTTAAAGGGGCAATCAGCAATTGCAACAATAACAAAGCATTTTCCCAGCCCCTGCTTTGGTAAAAAGCAGCTGCTTGTTGGTTGTGATACAGCCTGGATTCAAACCAGGGTTTCTGTAGTAACACCTAAAGCACTGAGATGCAGTGCCTTAGACCGCTACGCCACTCAGGAGCCCTGGTTTCTTTAGCCACATCCCTCAGCTTTTTACCAAAGCAGGGGCTGGGAAAATGCTTTGTTATTGTTGCAATTGCTGATTGCCCCTTTAAGGAAATGCTTTTGTCATATCCACTTGAAGTCTTTATGGATGGAAGGACGAATACAGAGATGTATTTCTGAGTGTTGGGATACTGTTTGAAGGACAAATACAGAGATGTATTTCTGAGTGTTGGGATAATGTTTGAAGGACACATACAGAGATGTATTTCTGAGTGTAGGGATAATGTTTGAAGGACACATACAGAGATGTATTTCTGAGTGTAGGGATACTGTTTGAAGGACAAATACAGAGATGTATTTCTGAGTGTAGGGATACTGTTTGAAGGACAAATACAGAGATGTATTTCTGAGTGTAGGGATACTGTTTGTGAATGATACATTGAGGGAGAGCTACATAGATGAACACGTAATTCTCTCCTTGACTCCTAGAAAGCAGATGTAGCAGTAGCGCCGTTGACCATCACCCTGGTGAGAGAGGAGGTGATCGATTTCTCCAAGCCCTTCATGTCCCTGGGCATCTCCATCATGATCAAGAAGCCCACCAAGTCAAAACCTGGAGTCTTCTCCTTCCTCGACCCACTGGCCTACGAGATCTGGATGTGCATCGTGTTTGCCTACATCGGTGTGAGCGTGGTTCTCTTCCTGGTCAGCCGCTTCAGCCCGTACGAGTGGCAGGGGGACGACTCAGAGGGAGAGGAGGGCCAAGAGCAGCAGCAGAGACAGCAGTCGTCCAGTCCCAGGAGAGAGCCAGGACAGTCCCAGTCCCAACCAGGCCAAAACCAGGGCCAAGGACAGGGCCAGTCCCAGTCCCAACCAGGCCAAAACCAGGGCCAAGGACAGAGCCAGAGTGAGGGGCACACCAATGAGTTTGGGATATTCAACAGCTTGTGGTTCTCGCTGGGTGCCTTCATGCAGCAGGGCTGTGATATCTCGCCAAGGTAGGCAAACGTTTTTTTGACCCCCACTGTTACCTGTAGTGTTTCCACGAACAACATCCTTTCACACTATAATAGTCTCCCCACAGTGGAGCCGTGGAAGATGAGTCATCAGCAGAAAGGATACAGAGGCATCCTGCAGAACAGATCAGATCAGATCAGAAGACATCAGAACATATCAGAACAGATCAGAACAGCACAGATCAGAACAGATCAGATCAGAACAGCACAGATCAGAACAGATCAGGAACAGCACAGATCAGATCAGAACAGAACAGGACAGAACAGATCAGAACAGAACAGAACAGATCAGAACAGAACAGATCAGAACAGAACAGATCAGAACAGAACAGATCAGAACAGAACAGAACAGAATAGATCAGAACAGAAAAGAACAGACCAGAACAGATCAGATCAGAACAGATTAGAACAGATCAGAACAGATCAGAACAGAACAGATCAGAACAGGACAGATCAGAACAGAACAAGAGCAGAGTGACAGACTGACTGACAGTATGACTGGACTGGGCCTTCAGGAGCCTGTGTTCTTATCACAACCCAAGACAGCAGTCATGGGGTCCAGGCCAGACCCTGGTCAGGGGTTCCCTAGGCCCAAGCCAAGCCCCAGGGTCCAGTCCAGGCTGCTGTTGGAGCTGTGTGTAGTTGTGCTCTTATCAGGTCAGACGTGGACATCAGCAGAAGCTTCTCAGAGAAGAGAGACAAAGATATTCCCTAAAATAGGGGTATTTTTGGCACACAAAAGAGGGTGTATTTTTCATGTTGATTCTTGGTGAATAGGCATGTCAAATTCAAAAGAAGAATTGGAGAAATTAGATGGATTCAGATTCAGTTACGGTTCTTACAGGATTCCTTCCTTCCAGTGAGTTAACGTGAAAAGAACCCTTTCGGATGGATAACTTTACATTGTGCCTCCTGGATCTCGTTGAAAGAAAATATATTTTCATATATATTGGATTGCAACTGTTAAATAGTTAAGTAGTTATATAATTAAATAGTTATAGTTAAATAGTTATATAGTTAAATAGTTATATAGTTAAGTAGTTATATAGTTAAATAGTTATAGTTAAATAGTTATATAGTTAAATAGTTATATAGTTAAATAGTTATATAGTTAAATAGTTATAGTTAAATAGTTATATAGTTAAATAGTTATATAGTTAAATAGTTATATAGTTATATAGTTAAGTAGTTATATAATTAAATAGTTATAGTTAAATAGTTATATAGTTAAATAGTTATATAGTTAAGTAGTTATATAGTTAAGTAGTTATATAGTTAAATAGTTATATATTTAAATAGTTATATAGTTAAATAGTTATAGTTAAATAGTTATATAGTTAAGTAGTTATATAATTAAATAGTTATAGTTAAATAGTTATATAGTTAAATAGTTATATAGCGAGTGTGTCCACTGGGATTATTATAGACAAAAAAAAGCAAGATTATTTTTTATTTGTAAAACGGCCAATGACAGCCAAGCATTGATGATCATGTGACCAGCATAAGACCCTCAATATTTATTGGTAAAAGAGCATCAAGCCCATCACCGTGACCTTTCACCCTGTGAAGTTCATCATCATTTATTTAATCTGTAGCCTAATGAAGTGGTTTCCCGACCAGTCGTAGTGGGAGGGACCACACAACATATCAATCACATGACTCCCCAGTTTACTTTGATATAATGGTTATTATATCAATATTATTTTAATTAAAATATTAAAATATTATTTAAATTAAAATATTATTTAAAGCGCATAAAAGCGTTTCCACCCAAATTTCTCACGTAATTCATTTCCCCAAAAAGATCCCATCTTGTCTAGCGTGTTTTGTGGACATGTGGAAACATTTTTTTTAAACATTTTTTTTATATTTCCATCGGACCCGTCATGTCATTATTTTTTACCTGACTTTACTCGCATAAAAAAAAAAGGTTTAATAAAACCTGGTTAGTCTCACATCCTTTGTACTATTCGGCGTCTGACTTAAACCACAAGACTGATTTGAAGCTGGTTTCACTTCCTGGGTGGAGGTGGTGGGGGTGGAGTCACACCCGTCGGATACTTTCCTCTTGTTCAAATTAATCTTTATTAGTCACATGCGCCGAATATAACAGGTGTAGACTTTACCGTGAATTGCTTACTGACAAGTCCTTAACCAACAGTGCAGTTCAAGAAGAAGAAAATATTTACCAAGTTGACTAAAATAAAAAGTAACACAATAACAGTAACGAGGCTGTGATTTGACTATCAAATCAGTATTATTGAGCTGCCTCAAGGTTACCCTGAAAACTATGTCCCCATCAACCAGCTGTACAGGTAAGAGACAACCTCTTCATAGACATTCTACATTCAGGTAAGAGACATCCTCTTCGTAGACAGAATACATTCTCTATTCAGGTAAGAGACAAACTCATTATTTAAAAAAACGTGGGCCAGTTGTGTGCGACCCTGTGGGACTCCCGATCATGACCGGTTGTGATACGGCCCGGAATCGAACCAGGGTCTGCATTGACGCCTCTCAAATCAAATTTTATTTGTCAAATACACGTGTTTAGCAGATGTTATTGCGGGTGTAGCGAAATGCTTGTGTTTCTAGCTCCAACAGTGCAGTAATATCTAACAATTTCACAACATATTCCCAATACACACAAATCTAAGTAAAGGAATGGAATTAAGAACATATAGACTAAGATACAGTAGAATTGTATAGGAACTTAAAACTTTCCACCTTCTGTCCCGTCGATGTGGATAGGGGGCTGCTCCCTCTGCTGTTTCCTGAAGTCCAACGATCATCTCCTTTAGTTTTTTTAACGTTAAGTGAGAGGTCGTTTTCCTGGCACCACACTCCCAGCATCCTCACCTCCTCCCTTTAGGCTGTCTCGTCGTTGTTGGTAGTCAAGGCCACTACTCTAGTACTGAGATGTGCCACTTGGGAGACGTTCTACATTCTATGTTATATATTCTACAGCCTACATTCTATATTATACATTCTATATCCGGCTTTGGTGGTATCTACTGCAGATCTATGTGTGGCCTTATTCACTGCTCCCTTGCCACATGGCAGGACTACCATTATCATTATCACAATGCCTTGCCCCTTTGTTTCCAGCTAACCATACTGTACTGTGTCCTGCGCCCCTCCTGCCTGCCTGCCTAGCCTGACCCACGCCTGCCCCTTTGTTTCCAGCTAACCATACTGTACTGTGTCCTGCGCCCCTCCTGCCTGCCTGCCTAGCCTGACCCACGCCTGCCCCTTTGTTTCCAGCTAACCATACTGTACTGTGTCCTGCGCCCCTCCTGCCTGCCTGCCTAGCCTGACCCACGCCTGCCCCTTTGTTTCCAGCTAACCATACTGTACTGTGTCCTGCGCCCCTCCCTGCCTGCCTGCCTAGCCTGACCCACGCCTGCCCCTTTGTTTCCAGCTAACCATACTGTACTGTGTCCTGCGCCCCTCCTGCCTGCCTGCCTAGCCTGACCCACGCCTGCCCCTTTGTTTCCAGCTAACCATACTGTACTGTGTCCTGCGCCCCTCCCTGCCTGCCTGCCTAGCCTGACCCACGCCTGCCCCTTTGTTTCCAGCTAACCATACTGTACTGTGTCCTGCGCCCCTCCCTGCCTGCCTGCCTAGCCTGACCCACGCCTGCCCCTTTGTTTCCAGCTAACCATACTGTACTGTGTCCTGCGCCCCTCCTGCCTGCCTGCCTAGCCTGACCCACGCCTGCCCCTTTGTTTCCAGCTAACCATACTGTACTGTGTCCTGCGCCCCTCCTGCCTGCCTGCCTAGCCTGACCCACGCCTGCCCCTTTGTTTCCAGCTAACCATACTGTACTGTGTCCTGCGCCCCTCCTGCCTGCCTGCCTAGCCTGACCCACGCCTGCCCCTTTGTTTCCAGCTAACCATACTGTACTGTGTCCTGCGCCCCTCCCTGCCTGCCTGCCTAGCCTGACCCACGCCTGCCCCTTTGTTTCCAGCTAACCATACTGTACTGTGTCCTGCGCCCCTCCTGCCTGCCTGCCTAGCCTGACCCACGCCTGCCCCTTTGTTTCCAGCTAACCATACTGTACTGTGTCCTGCGCCCCTCCCTGCCTGCCTGCCTAGCCTGACCCACGCCTGCCCCTTTGTTTCCAGCTAACCATACTGTACTGTGTCCTGCGCCCCTCCCTGCCTGCCTGCCTAGCCTGACCCACGCCTGCCCCTTTGTTTCCAGCTAACCATACTGTACTGTGTCCTGCGCCCCTCCTGCCTGCCTGCCTAGCCTGACCCACGCCTGCCCCTTTGTTTCCAGCTAACCATACTGTACGGTGTCCTGCGCCCCTCCCTGCCTGCCTGCCTAGCCGGACCCACGCCTGCCCCTTTGTTTCCAGCTAACCATACTGTACGGTGTATATTATATATATTGTAATGACCTGACTAGATCATAAATGAACAATTGTCCAGACAGAGGCTTGAGTTTGCGAATTGACGGTTTATTAAACCAACTTTACACAGGCTACTGTTTGGGCCGTAGCACACGCCAAATAGATGACAGATAACCCACAAGCCAATCGTGACCTTCTCTTGTGAAGCCCAGACGTAAGAGAGAGAGAACAAAGGCTAAACCTGGTCTTAACTTCCAATGCTCCATCCCCCTGCCCAACCCCCCTCCACGCCACTCCGCCAACCACCAGGATGCCCGGCATCAGAACATTCCAGGCATTCCCGTGATTGGCAGATAGCAGGTTGATTGACATGTCGGACCCCGCGAACACTGGGTACTGGTCAGTACAACACAACCACCTCCTAGCCTAACACATAACACACAGCTGTCTGTGCGGGTCGCTACACAGCCCCCCCACCACAAAGTCCCTCGTCCCCGAGGGAACAAACAAAGTCTTTGAAGCGACCCGGAGGTCTCCTTTGCCTGCGTGGCCGTGATGGTCGCAGAGTGCCCCTCTGGGAACCAGGGGATGAAGGCAGGGATATGGGGGACAAGGAAGCGGGAACGGGTAATACAGTCCGTGGCTCTGGGGAACCACGCAGTGACACAGGGGGGGAGACAGGGGGAGTGGGCTGTCTGGAGCCTTGTCTGCGGCACCTGGGGGTGGGTGCCTGGAGAATGTCATTGCCAGAGAGGGGAATTGTGGGGGTTCCTGGGGTTTGGGGAGAAGAGGCCCCTCTGTATGGGGCTAACCTGTCCCGGTGCAGTGCCACCTTTCTCCCCCTGGGAGGAAGCTGCACCCGGTAAACAACCTCCCCTACCCTCTCCAGGATACTGCAGGGTCCCACCCAGTGACTGTCCAACTTGGGGCATCTGCCTTTTTTCCTTAAGGGGCTGTAGACCCAGACCAGCTCCCCAGCCACAAAGTGCCTTCCCCGGGTGTGCACGTCATAGTTCCTTTTCTGCCTCACACCTGCATTCACCAGCTGCTCTCTGGCGAAGGTGTGGGCTGTCTCCAGGCGGTCCTGGAGTCTCCGGGCATACTCCGGCCCCGGAGGAACATGAGGGCTATCCAGGGGCCGACCAAACGCCATCTCCGCAGGGGTGCGGATCTCTCTCCCCAGCATGAGGAGGGCAGGCGTGCAGGAGGTGGAGTCTTGGACAGCGGAGCGGCATGCCATGAGGACCATAGGCAGGTGCTTGTCCCAGTCACGCTGGTGTTTGGAAGAGACGATGGCCAGCTGCTGTCCAAGTGTTTTGTTGAAGCGCTCTACAAGGCCATCACTTTGAGGATGGAGAGGAGTAGTGCGGGTCTTGTGCATACCCAGCCTCTCACACATGGTGGCGAACACACGGGACTCAAAGTTTCTGCCCTGGTCGCTGTGGATGGACTCTGCAGCTCCAAACCTGCTGAACATCCCCGCTGTCAGGGCGTCGACGATGGTCTCTGCCTCCTGGTCAGGCAGAGCATAGGCCTCGGGCCATTTTGTGAAATAGTCCATGGCCGTGAGCACCCAGCGGTTTCCACTGTCTGTGGTGGGGAACGGCCCAACTACATCCACTCCCACCCTCTCCATGGGAGCCCCCACTGGGAACTGTTGGAGCTGAGCATGAGAGCGGCCTGGGGGGCCCTTTCTCGCTGTGCAGTTGTCACAGCGGCGACAAAAGTCCTCCACATCCCTCTTGTGCTGCCCCCAGTAAAAGCCCTGACGGAGACGGCGCAGTGTTTTTGTGACCCCAAAGTGTCCAGTCCCCACCCCCCCATGAGTACTCTGGAGCACAGCCTCCCGCAATGCTTTTGGGACCACCACCTGCCACCTCTCCTCTCCCGTAGCTGACTCCTTCCATGCCCGCTGTAGCACGCCATCAGCCAGCCGCAGTCTCTCAAACTTCGACCACAACCCTTTGGTCGCGAGTGAGAGCGCTGTCACCTCTTCCCATGGTGGCCTCACCTGCGCCTCTACCCACTGTAGCACTGGCTGTAGGTCTGTGTCCCGTCCCTGCTGCTGCCGCCATTCAGCCACGTCGACAGTCTGCAGCTCACAGCAGACAGGCCCGCTCGCCCGACACACTGTGGCACAGACACCCTCCTCTGCACGCAGCTCTCTCTCCCGTCCCTCTCTCCGTTCACAGTGGCGGCAGCCGTCTGCAGTACAGGGCCGACGGGACATGGCGTCGGCGTTGGAGTGGCGTGCCCCTGCCCTGTGCACCACCGTGAAGTCATACGGCTGAAGCTCCTCCAACCAGCGTGCCACCTGCCCCTCTGGCTCTCTGAAAGACATGAGCCACTGGAGAGCAGAGTGGTCAGTCCTTACAGTAAAGGGCAGACCACCCAGGTAGTACTTGAAGTGTTTGACGGAAGCCACAACAGCCAAGAGCTCCCGCCGGGTGACACAGTAGCGGCGCTCATGTTTGTCAAATGTTTTGCTGAAGTACGCCACCACTCTCTCCCCCTCTGGCCCCACCTGGGCCAGCACCCCACCCATGCCCACATTGCTCGCGTCTGTGTCCAGGATAAAGGGCAAGGTGAGGTCAGGGGGGGCGAGCACGGGGGCCTCGATCAGTGCACGTTTGAGGGTGTTGAACGCCTCCTCACACTCCACTGTCCAAGTGAAAGCCTTGTCCTTCGGCAGCAGGCGGTTCAGTGGAGCAGCAACGCTTGAGAAGCCCCGTACAAACCTCCTGTAGTACGAGGCCAGGCCCAGGAAGCTCTTCAGCTGACGCTGGTCGGTGGGGGTGGGCCAGTCTCTGACAGCCCCTACCTTGTCCTCCATGGTGCTGATCCCCTCCTTCCCCACTCGGTGGCCCAAGAAGGACACCTCTCTCCTCATGAAGTGGCACTTCTCGGGGTGGAGCTTCAGACCTGCGGCAGCCACCCTCTCCAGCACACGCCGTAGCGCCCCCAGGGCTGACTGGAAGGAGCTGCCATGGGCCAGGATGTCATCGAGGTATACCAGACACTGCTGTCGGGGGATGCCATCCAGCACCCTGTCCATCAAACGCTCAAAAGTAGCTGGAGCGTTGCACAGGCCAAAGCACAGGACCTTGAACTGCCAGTGTCCTCTGTTAGTGGAGAACGCAGTTTTGGCTCTGGCCTCTGGGGAGAGGGGCACCTGCCAGTAGCCACTGCGGAGGTCTAGTGAGGAGAACCAGGAGGACCCCCTAACCAGGTCCAGCGACTCATCGATACGTGGTATGGGGTATGAGTCCTTCCTAGTTACCTCATTCAGCCGCCTGTAGTCCGCACAGAACCTCAGCTTACCCCCCTTCTTCGGAACCATGACGACTGGCGCCGCCCAGGGGCTGTCTGAGGGCTCAATGAAGTCTGCCCGCTGCATCTCTAACACAGCCTTGTCTGCCGCCTCCTGGCGTGCCAGCGGGATACGGCGGGGACGCATCTTGATGGGTCGAGCATCACCTGTGTCGATCTCATGCTGCACCAGATGAGTCTGACCCACCTCTTCCTCACTCAACGCAAAGCTGTCTCTGAATTCAAACAGCAACTGCCACAACCGTTCCTGCTGCTCGGGGTCAAGACCAACACAGTTCCTCCCCCATATCTCCCTCACTGCAGACAGTGTCCTCTCCTCTCCCATCTGGGGCAGCTGGGCTGGGGGGGCGCGGCCCGGGCTCACAGAGGGCTGTGTCATGGAGGTAGCTGGGGGAATGTAACACACCGCCGTAGGTGACAGGGGGACTGGGGAAAAGTCACACACAGCTGTGGGGGAGGGGGGGCAGCCATGAGTCTCTGCTGCTTTAACTGTTGGAGTAAAGGGTTTGTTGGGTTGAGTGAATGTGACATTAGGGGGGGCCATGGTGACTTCCGGTCCTCCCTGGAAGCTCAGTGTGCCCCTATTTAGGTCTAACTGGCAGCCTGTGCTCCTAAGAAAGTCCAACCCCAGGATACAAGGGTCCTGCACAGCCGCCACCCACACAGGATGACGCACAGTCCTGCCCCCTACTGTCAGAGTCATTATTCCCTTCCCTTTCATGGGTGCCAGCTCACCTGTGACTGTGCGGAGCTGCACAGTTGTAGGCTCACACTGAGTCCAACCTGGCACAATATCTGGCCTCACCAGGGTTACTGTGGACCCAGTGTCCACCAGGGCGGAGCAGGGCACCCCCTCCACAGTGACAGGGACATGACAAAAGTCCCCAACACAGGTCCGGCCCACCACAACAACAGGCTCCATCCGCTTGCCCTCGTCTGCTTCTGGGGGAAGTGGAGCCTTGCTTCCCCGTCTGTGCCGGTGGGCTCCTCCTGAAGATGATGGTGGTTGGGATAGAAAGCCAGGGGTCCGCACTACCCGGTCTATGCGGACCCCGAGCCGTTTCCCTGAGCTCTGGGGGACATGGGGCAATCTCGGCGCAGATGGCCTGGCTGGCCACAACCCCAGCAGACCCTGGGACCAGGGCGTGTGTTTCGTGCCGCCTGTAGCGACACAGCACGAATGAGTTCTGTCATTTCGGCCACCCATGCAGGCTTTTCCGGCTCCGGGCTGCTCTGCCCCCCAGCTCGCACAGAGGGTGTGTCTCCCTGCACCCCCACCAAAGCCCCAGCTGAAGCCCCAGCCCACACCAGCTCCCTCTCCAAAGCCATCTCCAAGGCTGTCTGCAATGACTCAGGATGAGCCAGCTGGGTCTGTATGCGCAGCTCCGTAGGAGAGAGCGCCTGTATGAACTGGTCCCGTGCTAGCTCGCTCTGCACGGAGGGGGGCATGTGAGCATATGCCCGCCGAGAGAGGCTCTCAATGTCATTAGCTAGCACCCGTAGAGGCTCTCCAGGCTGCCTGCGTCTATTACTCAGTTCGGAGCGCAGTAGCCCGGGCTGTACACACTGTCCATAGCGCCTCCTCAGTGCTCCCACTAAAGCACCATAATCATGTCTGTCCTCGGGGCTAATCAATATCAAACAGGCCAGAGCTTCATCCGTGAGGCATAAAGCCAACTGCAGTGCCCTTTCTTCATCCGACCACCCCCTAAAATGAGCTAACAGTTCAAACTGAGCATGAAAAGCTTCCCAATCCGCCTTACCGGAATACTTCGGGGTCTTAACAGATACGGACGCAGCCGGGAACTGGGCGCCGCCATGTTTGTTTACATCCTGAGCCCCAGATTCCTCGTCACGCCGCGTCGACGTCACCACTTCGGTCCGCCCACCAGAATCCGCGCGAAATACAGTCGACGAAGCACTCATGCCCGCTTCAGCCGCCATCGCTCTAACGTCCTCCCTCAAGCGGCCTCTGCGCTCCGACGCCCTGGCGATCTCCTCAGCCAGAACCCCCGACGTCCATTCACACGCACCTCTTTGGCCATAATCGTCCCCTACCTCCACCTTCACTTTCGGATTCCCTCGAAGCATTTTCAATCCCCGTTCTCACCTACGGTAGCTAGCCACATAAGTCAGCTAGCTAGCTGGCTAACTTGTATCAACGTTTTCACTTCTGACACCAATGTAATGACCTGACTAGATCATAAATGAACAATTGTCCAGACAGAGGCTTGAGTTTGCGAATTGACGGTTTATTAAACCAACTTTACACAGGCTACTGTTTGGGCCGTAGCACACGCCAAATAGATGACAGATAACCCACAAGCCAATCGTGACCTTCTCTTGTGAAGCCCAGACGTAAGAGAGAGAGAACAAAGGCTAAACCTGGTCTTAACTTCCAATGCTCCATCCCCCTGCCCAACCCCCCTCCACGCCACTCCGCCAACCACCAGGATGCCCGGCATCAGAACATTCCAGGCATTCCCGTGATTGGCAGATAGCAGGTTGATTGACATGTCGGACCCCGCGAACACTGGGTCCTGGTCAGTACAACACAACCACCTCCTAGCCTAACACATAACACACAGCTGTCTGTGCGGGTCGCTACAATATTATGATTATTATTATTGTATATTATTATATTATCAATTTATTCCTTCATAAAGTCATGTGGGGATTCATTACTAGATCATTAGTTCAGGTCAATCTGGTGACATTCCTCCATTCCCACTGCCTCCTCCTCCTCCTCCTCCTCCTCCTCCTCCTCCTCCTCATTATAAAGTAAGGCGCCTGGGTGCTTGGCTTGCTCTAATTGCTGGCTCCTCAGTCACTGCCTGACATTTAGGTGGACATGTGTATCCTTCTGCTTTGAGGGAACTAATGAGTTCAAATTACATTACATTTGCAGAAAGCTGCCTAATGGGCCCAAATTAGATTACATTTGCAGAAAGCTGCCTGTGACAGATGTTGTTTTCTCGGTCATAGATGCATCCAATTTAACCCAGCCAAAAATGTTAAGCTTCAGGAGAAGAACTCTTTAGCGCTGGCCGTTCCAAGGACAATCCAAGTCTTACTTTGTCTTAGTTTGTTCTGTAAAAGCTTATTTTCCTCCCCCATTTCTCTGTCTCCCTATACTGACCAACGAGGCACAGTCGTGAACTCCAGATTGTTGATTCCTCCAAATGAAATCATTACAAAGACTTTGATCTTATATCTTCTCTTCGCTTGTCTTCTCTGCAGCTTTCTGTTTTAACACATCAGTTTCCCCTCTCCTCAGTTGACTAGGGAGCAGTCTCTCTCTCTCTCTCATTCTCTTTCTCTCTCGCTTTCTCTTTCTCTCTCGCTTTCTCTTTCTCTCGCTCTCGCTCTCTCTCTCTCGCTCTCTCTCTCTCTCTCTCTCTCTCTCTCTCTCTCTCTCTCTCTCTCTCTCTCTCTCTCTCTCTCTCTCTCTCTCTCTCTCTCTCTCTCTCTCTCTCTCTCTCTCTCTTTCTCGGTGTCTCTCTCTTTCTCTCTTTCTCGGTGTCTCTCTCTTTCTCTCTTTCTCGGTCTCTCTCTCTCTCTCTCTCTCTCTCTCTCTCTCTCTCTTTCGCGCTCTCTCTCCTGTGTGAATCATTTGGGTTTCATGGTCTAAGCCTCTTGGCGGGCTGGTGATTTGACTTCATCTCCCAGGCTGTCAGAGGAAGGGAGACCTGACAAATAGAGGAGGGGAGACCTGACAAATAGTGGTGATTCACCTCCCTGCTACCTCATGGGGTTATACAGTAATGGAGAAACTCAGTGGGATAAGGACCTCTTTACCCATGAGGCCAGAGCACAGATGAGTTACATTCATGTCTCAAACACATAGTGACTCTCTTAATCAGTCATGCATCACACTAGGTAATACTTGTAGCCTACACCTAGCCAGCTAGCCTCCTAGCCACCGTGCTTCTACACCTGCACATTTTTGCTGTTTGGGGTTTTAGGCTGGGTTTCTGTACAGCACTTTGATATATCAGCTGATGTAAGAAGGGCTTTATAAATACATTTGATTTGATACACAGGATGGCTTTTATAAGAACACCTCTCCACTCTATTTTGAAGAGTCTTGTGAGAATCTACATTCACTTTATTAAGTACACCAATCTAGTACTGGGTCGGACCTCCCCTTTGCCTCCAGAACAGCCTGCATTCTTCGGGGCATTGGAAACGTTGCTCAATTGGCATCAAGGGACCTAACATGTGCCAGGAAAACATTCCTCACACCATTACACCACCTCCACCAATCTGTACCATTGAGATACTGGAACCGGCTCGGCCTGACACCGACGATCATACCACCCTCAAAGTCGATTAGGCTACTGGTTTTGCCCATTCTAACATTTAATCGAACAGTAACTGAATGCCTCGATGCCTGTCTGCCCGATTTATATGGCAAGCCACAGCTACATGACTCACTGTCTGTAGGAGCAAACCATTTTCGTGAACGGGGGGGGGGGGGGGGGTGTACCTAATAAACTGGCCACTAAGTGTTTAGTCATGTGCCTTCTTCAGTATTGCGAGAATCTACAGTATATTCAGGTAGCTTCTTCAGCACTGTGAAAGCGTGAGGGCACTGCATCTCTGAGGGAGTCTAATTTGGAGCAGATAGGTGCCACTAGGTGGATAGGTGCCACTAGGTGGATAGGTGCCACTAGGTGGATAGGTGCCACTAGGTGGATAGGTGCCACTAGGTGGATAGGTGGCACTATGTGTCACGTCCTGACCATAGTTCCAGGAAGAAAGCCGTTACACTATGAAAGGTCACCTGAAGGTCAATATGAATAGAAAGTTCAACTTGCTTCTCACACTGGTGTGTTCAGTGAGCTGACCTGCAGTAAAACAGCTCAAATGTCATATATCGATAGCAGCTCTGAGGAAAGAACAGTTTAAAGAACTGGCCGGCCAGCTGCGTTTGGCGGGATGCTATTTGTCAGAGAATTCAGGAACTGGGAGACCTGCCGTGTTGATGATAATCTCCAAACAACCAGATCGAAACATAACTTTGAAGAACAAGAGCAAAGGGAGATGGAAGGAGCAGCTTTGTGGGCAGACCCCAGCTATTTATTAATGATAGCATGTGTCTGATCTCTGTAAATGTCACCACTGCCACTCAGAGAAGGGCTCGTCATGTAGCAACTCAACAGAAGCCACTAGACGCCCAGTTTAACTTCTGAGGTAAATGTCTGCGTGCCATTTTAAGTGCACACTTATTACAGATTATATGTCATTATCTTATTGTTATTAGACATGATTATGCCTCACAGACATGCAGCTGTTAGCAGCGTTCTTCAAACTGCACCCAGAAACATAAACATGGTGTCCACGAGATCATCACACTCTGGGGAAGTAGATAAAGAGACTCGTTGCCAAAATACCAAAGTATCTCTTTAATCTTTTTGTTCTCCACTGTGCAAAGCCGATGGGATTATTTCCCATTCACAGAGATAATCAAATATGAAATAGCGTTTTACTAATGGCTGGCAAGATCAAGGCAGTCAATACCGCCTCCCTCCAATCGCTCCATACCTCCCTCCATGACTCCCTCCATACCTCCCTCCATGCCTCCCTCCATGCCTCCCTCCATACCTCCCTCCATACCTCCCTCCATACCTCACCCCATGCCTCCCTCCATGCCTCCCTCCATACCTCCCTCCATACCTCCCTCCATACCTCACCCCATACCTCCCTCCATGCCTCCCTCCATACCTCCCTCCATACCTCCATCCTTGCCTCCCTCCATACCTCCCTCAATACCTCCATACCTCCCTCCATGCCTCCCTCCATGCCTCCCTCCATACCTCCCTCCATGACTCCCTCCATGCCTCCCTCCATACCTCCCTCCATACCTCACCCCATACCTCCCTCCATGCCTCCCTCCATGCCTCCCTCCATGCCTCCCTCCATACCTCCCTCCATACCTCCCTCCATGCCTCCCTCCATGCCTCCCTCCATGACTCCCTCCATACCTCCCTCCATACCTCCATCCATACCTCCATGACTCCCTTAATGCCTCCCTCCATACCTCCCTCCATGACTCCCTCCATACCTCCATGACTCCCTTAATGCCTCCCTCCATACCTCCCTCCATGACTCCCTCCATACCTCCCTCCATGCCTCCCTCCATACCTCCCTCCATACCTCCCTCCATACCTCACCCCATACCTCCCTCCATGCCTCCCTCCATACCTCCCTCCATACCTCACCCCATACCTCCCTCCATGCCTCCCTCCATACCTCCCTCCATACCTCCATCCTTGCCTCCCTCCATACCTCCCTCAATACCTCCATACCTCCCTCCATGCCTCCCTCCATACCTCCCTCCATGACTCCCTCCATGCCTCCCTCCATACCTCCCTCCATACCTCACCCCATACCTCCCTCCATGCCTCCCTCCATGCCTCCCTCCATGCCTCCCTCCATACCTCCCTCCATACCTCCCTCCATGCCTCCCTCCATGCCTCCCTCCATGACTCCCTCCATACCTCCCTCCATACCTCCATCCATACCTCCATGACTCCCTTAATGCCTCCCTCCATACCTCCCTCCATGACTCCCTCCATACCTCCATGACTCCCTTAATGCCTCCCTCCATACCTCCCTCCATACCTCCATGACTCCCTCCATACCTCCCTCCATGACTCCCTCCATACCTCCCTCCATGACTCCCTCCATACCTCCCTCCATACCTCCCTCCATACCTCCCTCCATGACTCCCTCCATGCCTCCCTCCATACCTCCCTCCATACCTCCCTCCATGACTCCCTCCATACCTCCCTCCATACCTCCCTCCATGACTCCCTCCATACCACCCTCCATGCCTCCATTGCCCCCTCCATACCTTCCTCTTTACCTCCCTCCCTACCTCTCTACATACTCCCTCTATACCGCCCTCCCTCCATACATCCATGCCTCCCTCCATGCCTTCCTCCCTCCATACCTCCATACCTCCCTCCCTCCCTCCTTCCTTCCATCCCTCCATACCTCCCTCAATCCCTCCGTACCTCCCTCTATACCTCCCTCCATACCTTCCTCCATACTTCCCTCCATCCTCTCCATACTTCCCTCCATCCTCTCCATACCTCCTTCCATACCTCCCTCCATCCCTCCCTCCATTCCTCCCTCCATACCACTCCTGCTGTACAGCAGACTGATGCCTCCCTGGTACTGCTAGACTCTGCTCAGGGAAGATAGACGCTCCTGTCTGCTTGGATGTGTGTTTGCTACTGCGTTTTTGCCCTGAGGGGGATCTCACTCTCAGCCTCATACGCTCCACTTTCACCGCTGGAGGAATGTGTGCTGCACCTCTAATGTTACTGTAACTTTTCACAGCTCATTAAAGTCATTTTATGGACACAATATCTCATACTTACGTATGTCATACAGAGGTTTCTGAAGATAGATGAGTTATGAAAGGGTTAAGATTAGTTTTAAATAATTAGCCAGGGAGATACACTACACGAACAATAGGTATGTGGACCCCTGCTTGTCAAACATCTCGTTCCAAAATCACGGGCATTAATATGGAGTTAGTCCCCCCTTTGCTGCTGTAACAGCCTCCATTCTTCTGGGAAGGCTTTCCACTAGATGTTGGAACATTGCTGCGGGGACTTGCTTCCATTCAACCACAAGAGCATTAGTGAGGTCGTGCACTGATGCTGGGCGATTAGGCCTGGCTCGCAGTCGGCATTCCAATTCATCCCCAAGGTGTTTGGTGGGGTTGAGGTCAGGGCTCTGTGCAGGCCAGTCAAGTTCTCGACAAACCATTTCTGTATGAACCTTGCTTTGTGCACAGAGGAATTGTCCTGCTGAAACAGGAAAGGGCCTTCCCCAAACTGTTGCCGCAAAGTTGGAAGCACAGAATCGTCTAGAATGTCATTGTATGCTGTAGCGTTAAGATTTCACTGGAACTAAGGGGCCCGAACCATGAAAAAGAGCCCCGTACCATTATTCCTCCTCCACCAAACTTTACAGCTGGCACTATGCATTCCTGGCAATCCGCCAAACCCCGATTCATCCATCGGACCGCCAGATGGTGAAGCATGATTGATCACTCCAGAGAATCAGTTTCCACTGCTCCAGAGTCCAAGGGCAACGAGCTTTACACCACTCCAGCCGACGCTTGGCGTTGCACACGGTGATCTTGGGATTGTGTGCGGCAGCTCGGCCGTGGAAACTCTTTTCATGAAGCTCCCGACTAGTAGTTATTGTGCTGAAATTGCTTCCAGAGGCAGTTTGAAACTCGTTAGTGAGTGTTGCAACTGAGGACAGACGTTTTATTTTTTTAAAGCTCGGCAGTCCCGTTCTGTGATCTTGTGTGGCCTACCACTTCGCGGCTGAGCCTTTGTTGCTCCTGGACGTTTCCACTTCACAATAACAGCACTTACAGTTGACCGGGGCACCTCTAGCAGGGCAGATATTTGATGAAATTACTTGTTGGAAAGGTGGCATCCTATGACAGTGCCACGTTGAAAGTAATTCTACTGCCAATGTTTGTTTATGGAGGTTGAATGGCTGTGTGCTCAATTGTATACACCTGTCAGCAATGGATGTGTTTGAAATAGCCGAATCCACTAATTTGAACGGGTGTCCATATACTTTTGTTTATATATTGTATCAATTTAAGGAGAGAAAGGTATAAGTGTGTTCATATGTACAGTACGTATGTGTGCACACAGTGGGGAAGGGTCAGTGTATAACCCGGACCAGTCCCCTTTGCCTGTGTGTCTGCAGTGAGACGTGGTGGTGTACGGGTCAGAGCTCTCTCTTAGTGTGACCAGACGCCCCGAACGCTCCTCTTCCTGCCCCAGGCAGGCCCTGTCACTTCAATTCTATTGTTAAACACACACACACACACCCCAAACACAACGCCCAGCCATCCCATAGCTAAAACATTTACACACTCTCATACATTCTACTCCTTTAACAGTACATACAGTACACACACACACACACACACGGACACAAACAGAACCCTGCGGGCCTCACAGCCCTTTCCCTGTACAGAGGTGACCCAGAAACCCTCAGTGTTATGACATGCTTAACAGTGTTTAACAACGGTTCTGTCAAAAATACAGATCAGCGTCACATCTGAACTGTGTTGCTGCAGTTGCAGTGTTCTGTTCAAGCAGAACAGACTGACAGAATGCAAGTTTTGGACTTCAGCATCGTCTCTGGAGACTCGTTACCCGCCCCAGACTTGGCTGACAGACCTACGGACATAACCCTGCCTCCCGCTGATGAGCTCAAATATTTGGAGAGGACAGTTCACCATGACGGAGTATTGTGTGCGTGTGCGCGCGTGTGTGTGTGTGTGTGTGTGTGTGTGTGTGTGTGTGTGTGTGTGTGTGTGTGTGTGTGTGTGTGTGTGTGTGTGTGTGTGTGTGTGTGTGTGTGTGTGTGTGTGTGTGTGTGTTTTTATGTGTTTGCTCTAGCACGCACTTGGGAAATGATTTGTCATTTTAAAATGTATTGTGGTGATGTGCATGGTTACCTCATTACCTCTTATTTGTAATTTAAAGTAGTGTTATAACTATCCACATTAGTGTCAACCCTGTTTACCAGTTAGTTTGCATTGAAATAAATGAATGGCTATTTTAGAATCGTTCCCTGCTGCTAACATGCTGGAGGTGTAACTGTACGACCATCGGGAGTTTTTATCCCGTCTCGTTGTGGTGGGCTGGACCTAGAGAATCCCCTGTCCAGTTCTTGGTGGCTTAAACTATTGGCAGGCTGTTTCTCTGGAGATCAACTTGTTGGCTGGCTAGGGCCGAGGCTTCAAAAGATCTCTGTGCCTGCAAGCTGTCATGAATTGAATTTTGAAGGGCTTATTGTTTGTGCTTTCCTTTTGCTGGAGTTTCCAATGGCCCATTCTCACATGCTACCCTCTAACCCCTAGTCTTAGGCTCACTCTGTTCTCGCTGCTTTTAAATTCTCTTTTAGTGTGTGAGCTGCATTGTGTACAAGGGATTCAGGGCAATAAAAGGAGGTTTTGTTCAGCGAAGCTTCCAAGAGGAACGGTTTCTGAATTTGGAAACAGGTCTGTGGGTGAGGATGTCCTTCTCCCTGAATTGGCTGGGCAAATCCAAATACTGGAGCTTATCCTCTGTTTTGCATAAAACAACACAAAACAACAATTTGCTATTTTTACAGCAATTTTTTTTCACACAATTTCTCTGCTTTAGTTAGTGCTTTGCTGCTTCCGAAAGAGGAGTGTCGTCGTTGAGAAATCTGCATTGACACTCAGGAGATCCTACAACGCTGAACGCCATTTTCTACAGATCTATCCGTCTTTCCCTGTCAGCCCACACAACTTTCATGTTTTTTTTTTTACGCCTGCTCAGACTGAAATTGAGAGGATTGTTTCATACAATGCATACTAATTGGGTGGGTGCAGCCTACAAAGGACAATCCAACAATGTGTGTTTCTGTTTTGTAGCGCCGCTGTCGGAGCAGACGTGATGCAGCAGCTGTCTCTGCTGTAGTTCAGAATACATTTGTAGCAGAGCATAGATTTAGGCCAGGAATGGGGTCAGGTCTTTTTAAAGGTACAATTATCGCAATGATTTGATCGCAAATATTCACATATAGTGTATGTTTGTGTGAACAGATAGAGCTTATTTTGTAAAAAAAAAAAAAAAAAAAAAAAAGTACAACACTCACAATCAATCAAACAAGGAAAAGCAATTAATACACATGTCTCTATACCTGTGGCATTGTGAGAAACTGAGTGATTATCCAAGTGATTGAGTGATTATCTGTATAGTGTCAACAGAAAGCAATGTATCATTGTGTGCCAAGAAACGATTAGTGTTACTCTTGAAGCATTGCTTTATCACTTCCCTCACTCAACACATCCACTTTCCTTTGCTTCTATCTGAGATGGCAATGTTTTGGATTGTTAGAGACTCCTCTCTCTCTCTTCTCTCTAGGTCCCTCTCTGGTCGCATTGTAGGGGGAGTGTGGTGGTTCTTCACCCTCATCATCATCTCCTCCTACACGGCCAACCTGGCTGCCTTCCTCACCGTGGAGAGGATGGTGTCGCCCATAGAGAGTGCTGAGGACCTGGCCAAGCAGACAGAGATCGCCTATGGTACTCTAGACGGAGGCTCCACCAAAGAGTTCTTCAGGGTAAAGCTGAAGCTCTAGATGTCATCACTCTGGAAAAGCATCAACTGTTATGAAGTGGCTCCAAGTAGTTTTTGACGAGGCGGTTACATTTCTCATAGAGCATCTATATACAGTATTTTACCCATTATTGTTTTTTTGCACCTTAGAGATCGAAAATAGCCGTATTTGAGAAGATGTGGTCGTACATGAAGTCTGCTGACCCGTCAGTGTTCGTGAAGACCACAGACGAGGGCGTGGTCCGGGTCAGGAAGTCCAAAGGGAGGTACGCCTACCTGCTGGAGTCCACCATGAACGAGTACATCGAGCAGAGAAAACCCTGTGACACCATGAAGGTCGGGGGGAACCTGGACTCCAAGGGTTACGGAGTGGCCACGCCCAAGGGATCAGCACTAAGGTATTACAGTGTGTAGGCTGGTCACGTCACCGTGACGATCCGCCACACATGTTATGTTTTACATGTGAATGCCAAATGCACCCTTGAGGTGAGTGAGGTTACACTTGCAAATTATCCCACTTATGTAAAGTAAATAATAATTAGTGAAGAGACTATTTCTTTAATAAATGAAGCATGATGTTGTATATCAATTTACAATCTGTGGGCAAATGATGCACATTTTAGTCTGTTTCAGTGATAATGCTAGTTAATGTAATGATATAGTGAGATAAAGTCTCATTCAACTATTCTCTACTTCTGATTTGTAACCACTCTCATCAGACGTCTAGAACGTGTGTGTCCCCCACCCCCCCCCACTGTCTCAACTCAGTCCATGTCCCCCCCCCCCCCCCCACTGTCTCAACTCAGTCCATGTCCCCCCCCCCACTGTCTCAACTCAGTCCATGTCCCCCCCACTGTCTCAACTCAGTCCATGTCCCCCCCCCCCCCCCCCACTGTCTCAACTCAGTCCATGCCCCCCCCCCACCCCACTGTCTCAACTCAGTCCATGTCCCCCCCCCCCCCCCCCACTGTCTCAACTCAGTCCATGCCCCCCCCCCCACCCCACTGTCTCAACTCAGTCCATGCCCCCCCCCCCCACCCCACTGTCTCAACTCAGTCCATGTCCGTCCCCCCCCCACTGTCTCAACTCAGTCCATGTCCCCCCCCCCCCACTGTCTCAACTCAGTCCATGTCCCGTCCCCCCCCCACTGTCTCAACTCAGTCCATGTCCCCCCCCCCCCACTGTCTCAACTCAGTCCATGTCCCGTCCCCCCCACTGTCTCAACTCAGTCCATGTCCCGTCCCCCCCACTGTCTCAACTCAGTCCATGTCCGTCCCACCCCCCCCCACTGTCTCAACTCAGTCCATGTCGTCGTCCCCCCCCACTGTCTCAACTCAGTCCATGTCGTCCCCCCCCCCACTGTCTCAACTCAGTCCATGTCGTCCGTCCCCCCACTGTCTCAACTCAGTCCATGTCGTCGTCCCCCCCCCCACTGTCTCAACTCAGTCCATGTCCCCCCCCCCCACTGTCTCAACTCAGTCCATGTCCCCCCCCCCCCCCCACTGTCTCAACTCAGTCCATGTCCCGTCCCCCCCACTGTCTCAACTCAGTCCATGTCCCCCCCCCCACTGTCTCAACTCAGTCCATGTCCCGTCCCCCCCCCACTGTCTCAACTCAGTCCATGTCCCCCCCCCCCACTGTCTCAACTCAGTCCATGTCCCCCCCCCCACTGTCTCAACTCAGTCCATGTCCCCCCCCCCCCACTGTCTCAACTCAGTCCATGTCCCCCCCCCCCCACTGTCTCAACTCAGTCCATGTCCCCCCCCCCCACTGTCTCAACTCAGTCCATGTCCCCCCCCCCCCACTGTCTCAACTCAGTCCATGTCCCCGTCCCCCCCCCACTGTCTCAACTCAGTCCATGTCCCCCCCCCCACTGTCTCAACTCAGTCCATGTCCCCCCCCCCCACTGTCTCAACTCAGTCCATGTCCGTCCCCCCCCACTGTCTCAACTCAGTCCATGTCCCCCCCCCCACTGTCTCAACTCAGTCCATGTCCCCCCCCCCCACTGTCTCAACTCAGTCCATGTCCCCCCCCCCCACTGTCTCAACTCAGTCCATGTCCCCCCCCCCCCACTGTCTCAACTCAGTCCATGTCCCCCCCCCCACTGTCTCAACTCAGTCCATGTCCCCCCCCCCACTGTCTCAACTCAGTCCATGTCCGTCCCCCCCCACTGTCTCAACTCAGTCCATGTCCCCCCCCCCACTGTCTCAACTCAGTCCATAAAGTGGAAGCATGACTGTTCAGACCCTTACTTTCTTCAGACAGACACTGGTTATAATACCATTTTGTAATGTCTTGCTCCTTGGAATAACTAAGAACACTGGGGGTAATAACTGTTACGAAAATGTAAATTCAGTCTTGATAGATAGTAAATGAAAGCTATTTAATTAAATTAACTTTAAATTGCACCCTGATGTTATTACCTGCATCTTTTTCTTTTTTTTTATCTCAGAACTTCTAGAGATGTGCACTTTGGTAGTAAATATCAAAACGTCATTTTCCCAAGAAATAGCACTTGAATTAGAATCCTAGGTTTTAGTTATTACCTTTTCTGTACGTCTCCTGTGATTTAATTACCATTTTATTTTAGTACCAAAAACCAATTATGAACCAGTGTTTTACAAGTTATTTCAGGGTGAAGGCACCCAGTTAAAACTTTTTTTGCAAGATTCTGCTATTTACGTTTAGGAACTCATCTGTTTCACCACTTTTAATGCACCTGTGTTCAATCAGATTTTATTGTCCCCATATTAACAGGCCCATCTTAATGGGCTGCAGGCCCCATTCACAAAGCACATAGGCTTTATCAATCGCACCTAGCAAGCCTTTTTGATCGATCACTCGTGTTGTTTACCTTGATTTTTAGTCTACCAATATCTTTATCAAGGTGACAGAAAGAGTGGTGTTTCACAAAGGCTTTCTAGGTACCACTCAATGTCAAGTGTGATGGCTGGTCCAGACTGGGCTTTGACGGACTCATACATGCTCTGAGACTAATTGTAGTTTCACCCTGTGGCTGTGGGTTCAAATTACGCACATTCCAAAAATCTTGAGCTAATTCTGTGAATTGGTGTTTTTATGGATTTATGTGTATACGATTGATATTTTCCTATTCTACGGTACATTCTCTAAAGTTGAGCTAAAAATGAGCTCTTGAAAAATAACCATCTAAAACGTGTTTAAACCAAACAGTGATCCCCATGCCACAGTGTACTAGCCTATATTTGCACTTTAATGAGAGTTTGTGTATGTTGATAGTAGAAAATGATGTTGAAATGACTGCTGTGTGAACTGTAACAACTTTGCCACATCAGATACATACTATTCTATATGAGCTTTAAGGTTTTGATGATTTGGAAAAAAAATCTCTTAACCATCAGCTCTAAATGTGTTGCTGCGTCATATTCGGACAACACCCTTATCCGCTATCATAAAGTTGTAAACTGTGATCAGTTCTCCATAATATTTATGAAACAGAAATGGACTAAGAGTCCTTCGTTGCTATGTATCTAATGTGGCATACCATTACATCTCACCCTTGTCTTGCCTTCTTTACCTGTTGACAACAACAAAAATAATCTTCTTCCTTTCTGTTTTATTCCTGACATGTTTTCCCCAACATCATCGTCACATCACTTTATTTTGTCAGTCGCATCACAAGAAAACTGCCGCTCTCAAAGACAAAAATGCTACTAAAATCCTAATAGAGGATTGTGGATTTATTTGACTCATCCATTAGGCAGACGGAACTCTTTCTTTCTCTCTGAATAGAGAAAGAATTCCGGGGTTTTGCTGAGAAAGACTCTAGCTTGCTGAGGTTCATGCTGACATAATGTTTCCATTAGTCTACTGTACAGCAGCACCTTCTACCATGTTAGTTATGAGAGGGTTGTCCATAATGGACCAGCAACAGCAAAGGGTGAAGAGAATGGAGCACAATGCCCAATATCAGTAATGCCTTGGATAGTGCTCCCTGACCACAAAAATAACACAATGAATGATGATATCTGACAAAAACTGAATATTGAATCGACAAGTTGGCTGTTTATGCCTTTTCCTTATCCAAGGAACTACTTATTCTAGTTTTTAACTGAAATACATACCCATGTAACCAATCCAAGACATTTTCTGATATTTATATAGTTCTCCTACCTAGAATCTTTTTCTTGCTTGGTAAAATCTGTCATGGTTTAGCCATGTAGTATTATTTTTATATACAGAACTAGAAACAAATGTTTATTTTTTAATCTTACAGTGGCAGGCACATTATTAGTAGCCTTGTTTTTTATTAATGTTTCATTATTCTGATAACAGTACCTCCTTTTTGCTATTTAGACTTTTTTCCTGAACTACCTCTGCCACACCGTATCACATCTCCATAAATGCTGACCAGTATTATTCTATTATCATTTCAAGAAACCCAGTAAACTTGGCAGTGTTAAAACTGAACGAGCAGGGCCTGTTGGACAAATTGAAAAACAAATGGTGGTACGACAAGGGCGAGTGCGGCAGCGGGGGAGGTGATTCCAAGGTCAGCCCCAGTATGAGAAACCTAGCGGGTAACCACGACGATGGGGGGTAACCGGCAACGTACCTTCAAAAAAACACATCGGCTGCAAAACCACAAATCCCCCTTCGTCCTTGTTGACGTTAGTTTGTGTAAGATTACAACTATATTGAATGATGAATTCTTTAAAAACGTGCCGTTTACTTTCAAATTAGTTGCATTAGCAATCCCCCCCCCCCCCCCAAAATAGCACAGTTTCGTGTATGTTTTCTCAAGTACTGTCTTGTTAAAGCAACAATAATTGACAGGTTTGCATATCCGAGTGTTTACATTTTGCCGGTTACCCAAAGTGATATAGTAATACACATCTTGCAATAGGGGGAAAGGACACAAAGCTAGATGGAGTATTAATGCATATCACTTTGGCAGTGACAGTTTCAAGTTGTGATTGTGTTTTTATTTTTTATTTTTTTATCTGTCTAGACATGTACGTAGAACATATCTAGACATAATAATGGGTGTCTGTTTACTATGTACTGAATAACATAAGATAACATGGGTGATGTTATTTATGTCATTTCCTGGTTGAAGAATCCCCGTAAACCTAGCGGTGTTGAAACTCAATGAGCAAGCCATCTTAGACAAACTGAAAAACAAATGGTGGTACGATAAGGGAGAGTGTGGAAGCAAGGACTCCGGAAGAAAGGTTGGTCCTATACTTAACACCAAGATTGAGTATTAGCACTTCTGTAAGGTCCCTCGTCCCCCCTCCCTAGCACTCTTTCTCTTTCTCTCCAATCTGCCATTTACACAAACTGATGTCCTTATAACTGTGATTCATGTCAGCCCTGGAACTCCAGACACCTTTAGTGATTAGTGATAATTGCTGTGTCCTCACATGCTATGGATGAGTCAGTGGCCCGTAATTAGATCTTGGTAAATGCTTGTTTCGTCTAAACCAAAAAAGTAGACCTAGGGTTGTATTCTATTCTACAAAATGTGTGTAGCTAATGATGATGAACCAATTACAAGGATAACAATTGAAACTGTATAGTGTAGGAATAACACAGTTACTGTCAGTGCTAATACCCTTTCTTTTCCTGTGTCTGGGATATTCTACAGACATCTACAGGCCAAGTATTCACAGTTTTCTGAATGAATAGAAGTTAGATTTATTTGTGATTTTAACTTTCCAAGTCAAATGAAGAGACACGGGTAAATGACAGCGTGGAGAGAAAGGCCCTTTATACAAGACCTCCTCCAGAACTGGGATCTCCTCTCCTTTAGTGCTGTTTTCCTTGTCTCTGTCTTTAGACAGTGTGCATGCTATTGGTTGAGACCCAAGACACGGCCAATCTGCCACCAAACCCAGACCACGCATGTCACAGATGTGCGCAACCCCTCTTGCGATGTCACGGCAACCACGGCTTGTCGAATCAATTGCCCTCCCTTATCTGGTGCATTTACTTAAAAATCTAATTATATTTTATAAAGATACCCCTACCTATGACGTAAACCTATAATAAAAAGAAGTTGACCTTTCCCTCTTGCATGGTTCCACTCTATGAAAATTCAGTCTTGTAATGTTTTAGAATACACACCACAAACTACATATCATTCTGATAGTGTGAAACGCTCTCCCTTGAAAAAGAGATTCTCATCTCATGGGACTTCGTGGTTTAGTAAATGATCAAAAACCAGCGAGGCGATATAGAATGAAATGAATGTAAGTGTTTTAATGCATATTTGATTTTGAATGACTGGACATTATGTCTGGTATAAAAGACACATTAGTCAGCTACTTCTAAAGATATGTTCACCCCAAGCCTGTTACTTGTGCATGACTCTGCATGTTTCTGTCAGTCTTAGATATGTACTGCATCAAGTATGTTGTTGATAGTGGTCAGTTAAATTAGAAAGATATGTCAGTACCTCTCTAGGGGATAAACAATAACCTGTTGATTTATCATGAAGGTACACTTACCGGTATGTGCCATGTAAGTTCACTAGGACAGTAGTGAGACCAGTAGTTGAATGGTTATATTACACTATCTTTATCCTATAGAGACCAGTAGTTGAATGGTTAATTACATTATCTTTATCCTATAGAGACCAGTAGTTGAATGGTTAATTACGCTATCTTTATCCTATAGAGACCAGTAGTTGAATGGTTATATTACGCTATCTTTATCCTATAGAGACCAGTAGTTGAATGGTTAATTAGGCTATCTTTATCCTAGTGTGTTGTGTTGTGTCTCTTGGGCATGGTCCGGTGCGTCTCACCCTGTGTCTCTGTGCCTGTAGGACAAGACCAGTGCCCTGAGCCTCAGCAATGTGGCTGGGGTGTTCTACATCCTGATTGGAGGGCTGGGGCTGGCCATGCTCGTGGCCTTGGTCGAGTTCTGTTACAAGTCCAGGATCGAGTCGAGGAGGATGAAGGTAAGCTAAGTGGAGGACGGCAGGCCGTGACCCCGACTCTCCAAATGTGTCTCAGGGGGAGTTGGGATGTGGAAAAATATATATTTTCAATTCACACGTGCGTATTAATACACACTTGTACAGATGTAGGTTCTTAATTTGATTATTTTGTTGATGAGAATTTTCCTGCACAGCAGGAAATGCAAGCTAGTGTAATCAAGATTTGAAAAGGCTTCTAAAGTTTGTAATTTACACATAAAAAAAAATCTGACTTGATTTGTCCTAACGTAAAATGTACCAACCCTTACAAGAAAAGTCCATTGTTTATAATCCACGTAATAATTCACATTTCCTGTTGCTGGAGGATTATTTTCTTGCTGTAGCAAACTGGCTCAAATTAAGATCCTACATCTGTACATGTGTGAACTAGAACAAATATAAGCACCCTCTTAATGATTATTTATATATTATTTAAACCTTGAAGTCGTGACAGAGGCTCTATAATATAATAATATACAATATGTATGACTCTTGGCAATCATTATTATATATTTCTGCCGCCTATATGACTCACACAAATATGCTGTTAAAACCCCTGAACTACAGAGATACTGTTTAAACCCCTGAACTACAGAGATACTGGTGTTACATCCGTTGTTGGAATGAGACCAAGGTGCAGCGTGGTAGGCGAACATCTTACTTGTATTTAAAATGAACACCAAAAACCAACAAAATACAAAACGAACGTAAAGTTCTGCAGGCTATACAGCAACTAACAAAATCAAGATCCCACAAACTAAGGTGGGAAAAAAGGCTGCCTAAGTATGATCCCCAATCAGAGACAACGATAGACAGCTGCCTCTGATTGTGAACCATACCAGGCCAAACAAAGAAATAGGAAAACTAGATTGCCCACCCAAATCACACCCTGACCTAACCAAATAGTAAAATAAAAAGGGTCTCTAAGGTCAGGGCGTGACAACTGGTCATCCCCCTAAACCATCGGACTGAAGACTAAAGCACTTTGTCAGGCTCAGAGCTGTTTCAATGAAGGGTCCATGTAGTCAGCTATTGACCCTACAGCTACTAGATGAGTTATGTGTGTGAGGAGAATATGTGACACTACTTCTTAGTTATACAGTATTCATTATTCTGTTGTGTACTGTATCGTGTGAGGTGTAGAGACACCTGGCTTTTGTTTGTCATCTACATCTTTGATGACGTAGGTTTGATTGAAAACAATGGCATAATAGCTGCTAGATGCACGTGATCATGCTACAGTATCCACCAAGTTCCTATTTAGATCAAAGATGTGGGTATCGTTTCATCTTATCAGATAATTAGTTCAGATTTGTGTATGACTTTCATTTGCAACTTCTCATTAACCTCATGAACTTAATGCCACATTTTTGTTCTTCAATATATGTTTTTTATAATACATTTTCAAAAATGAATGTCCAAATATCAGTAGATTGTAATTAGATGGGTTGTTTACTGCAGCAGAAGACATGAAACCAGGGACTTTCTTTGCATATGAGCAACAGAAGTGATTTAATGTCATGATGATATCTTAATGTGTAAAGTATACATCCCGGCTGTACAGTACATATTCAGCTCCATCGTAAACAGCCATTCCGTTGAAAATGTTTACATGTCATGTCGACAGCGGAATCACGTAAGTCCTGTGTTTAAAGTATCTCAGCCACATATCGCTGCTGTGAGTAGACCAATTAGTCTGCATCAGCCGAAGAGCATAATCCTCAGGATCTATTGAAGTGTACTTGATTTAAATCATTTATACACTGAGGATGTACAAGCCAACATCCAGATCATTAGCTCCAGTTTCAAGCCTACGGGTGTTTCATTATGTTAAACTAATGCAAAAGAGAGTAGGCTGGGAGCTAGTGCCACACGGTTCTGCTGGCGTTATTGTTACGGGTTCGGTCTCATATTTTGCACGGTACACTTATTGTCTCTCCACTGTGTGAGATAATCAGAGAGAAATGAGCAGAGGGAACGAGTGTCATCTTTCACAAGAGATTACCAAGGAAGAAAATACATTGCGTGACTCATAGCACAGAAGTCAGGATTGTCTGTTTGCAAATTTCTGTTTTATACCAAGTAACTGAACCAATAATGACTGTTTCAAGTACATTTTTGTTTATTAATGCAGGAGAGTTCAGTAGATTAACTCAGTATAGTTCAGTAGATTAACTCAGTATAGTTCAGTAGATTAACTCAGTAGATTAACTTGGTAGAGTATAGTAGATTAACTCAGTAGATTAACTTGGTAGAGTATAGTAGATTAACTCAGTAGATTAACTTGGTAGAGTATAGTAGATTAACTTGGTAGAGTATAGTAGATTAACGCGATAGAGTATAGTAGATTAACTCAGTAGATTAACGTGGTAGAGTATAGTAGATTAACTTGGTAGAGTATAGTAGATTAACTTGGTAGAGTATAGTAGATTAACTCGATAGAGTTCAGTAGATTAACTCAGTAGATTAACACAGTAGAGTATAGTAGATTAACACAGTAGAGTATAGTAGAGTAACGCGATAGAGTTCAGTAGATTAACTCAGTAGATTAACACAGTAGAGTATAGTAGATTAACACAGTAGAGTATAGTAGATTAACGCGATAGAGTATAGTAGATTAACTCAGTAGATTAACACAGTAGAGTATAGTAGATTAACTTGGTAGAGTATAGTAGCTTAACGCGATAGAGTATAGTAGATTAACTCAGTAGATTAACTTGGTAGAGTATAGTAGATTAACTTGGTAGAGTATAGTAGATTAACACAGTAGAGTATAGTAGATTAACACAGTATAGTAGATTAACTTGGTAGAGTATAGTAGATTAACGCGATAGAGTATAGTAGATTAACTCAGTAGATTAACTTGGTAGAGTATAGTAGATTAACTTGGTAGAGTATAGTAGATTAACGTGATAGAGTATAGTAGATTAACTCAGTAGATTAACACAGTAGAGTATAGTAGATTAACTTGGTAGAGTATAGTAGATTAACACGATAGAGTATAGTAGATTAACTCAGTAGATTAACTTGGTAGAGTATAGTAGATTAACTTGGTAGAGTATAGTAGATTAACTTGGTAGAGTATAGTAGATTAACTTGGTAGAGTATAGTAGATTAACTTGGTAGAGTATAGTAGATTAACACAGTAGAGTATAGTAGATTAACACAGTAGAGTATAGTAGATTAATGCGATAGAGTATAGTAGATTAACTCAGTAGATTAACTTGGTAGAGTATAGTAGATTAACTTGGTAGAGTATAGTAGATTACCTCAATAGAGCTCAGTAGATTATCTCGGTAGATTCACTCAGTATAGTTCAGTAGATTAATTCAGTAGAGTTCAATAGAGTCAATGGGTAACTATCACGTGTTGTTGTTGTGTAACTCCTTGTGTTATCCCATGCAGCAAATCATCGATGCAGCCATGCTGAGTTCCACCCTGAGCCGGATGACCAGGACAGGGAGCGGCGGCGAGAATGGACGAGTGGTCGCCCACGACTTCCCCAAAGCGTCACAGACTCTCCCCTGCATGAGCCAGGCCGCGGGTATGTGATGGGGCAGTCCTTCCTCTGAACAGACCCCACCAGAAAAGAGGAAAGGAAAAGAGAGGGGGGGGAAAGTGTTGCGCTGCGGCTTGACTACTGCCAATCGGATTCACTGACTGCTCACTCTGAAGATAGAAACAACAAACAAAATCACTTTTGTAAAGAGACGGTTTATTTGGATCTTTTCTGCTGCAATAAAGATGGCTGTCTTGGACTTTAATAGATGGCATACTTTTGTGTATCAAAAAAAAAAAAGACAAGCTCTTCCCCAACAATAGTGACACTTTTTGCACTATGTCAATTCAGTTTTTCCTGTCGACAATTCAGTTTTTTTACCTGTCGACAATTCAGTTTTTCCTGTCTACTACTATCATTAACAGTCATGAACAGCTACAGTGGAGTCTGAAATAATTGAACCCCTTGATAAAGATGAGCAATAATGTATAAAATAAATAATTCAAATACTTAGCTATATTGTATGCAAGAAAAATAATTAGGAAATGATTTGATTTTATACTAATACAATAGCTTGGAGAAAGAGATTTTGTTTAACAAGTTTACTACTTTCTTTTCTCAAAAGGCAAGGGTCAAACCGATTGACACCCCTAAAGATTCTTATAAATAAAGTAGTCAAACATTTAGTATTTAGTCCCATATTCCTAGCACGCAATGACTACATCAAGCTTGTGTCTCTACAAACTTGTTGGATGCATTTGCAGTTAGTTTTGGTTGTGTTTTAGATTATTTTGGGCCCAATAGAAATGAATGGTAAATAATGTATTGTGTCATTTTGGTGTCATTTTTTATTATAAATAGGAATAGAGTATTTTCTTAACACTTCTACATTAAATGTGGATGCTACGATGATTACGGATAATCCTGAATGAATCGTGAATAATAAAGTTACAGAGGGTCAAAGATCATTCCCCAAAGCCATGAGGTTAGCATGTTTTGGGGGTATGACCTTTTGAGTAAACAATATAGCTCAGCATTTTAATTATTTATATTATACAGTCATTAATGCTTAGCTGTATCAAGGGTGTCAATCATTTTGCCTTAAACTGAACAGTGATTTTGTTCCTTGTGACACAAAAATTCAAGCATTTCCAATTCCAAACATTTGCCTTTCAACCTATCTATAGGTACATACAGTATGTCGAGTAAAACGACTGCTGACTGTTTTCACACATCACATAGGAACGGATGATTTCTGTATTGTTTCTCATATGAGCCACTTTGTCAACGTCACTGCATTGAAATTTCATTCCGACTTACGGATTTCCTCTCTAATATGCCCAACACCTGACATGGAGAATACATTTACATTTTGAAATTACTACAAAACTACACATTTTTGTGCAGCTATGACATATTTCCCAACCATTTTCCCTATTGTGTTCCCTTGTCATATAAATATGTTAAACCACCAGTTTGTAGGTCATTACCATTTAGAGGAGTGAGTCGTTTAGCAGACTCTCTTATCCAGAGCCACTTACAGTAGTGAATCATTTATCAGACTCTCTTATCCAGAGCCACTATAGTAGTGAGTCATTTAGCAGACATCTTATCCAGAGATACTACAGTAGTGAGTCATTTAGCAGACACTCGTATCCTTACAGTAGTGAGTGCATTTTTGTACTTTTTTTCATACTGGTCCGCAGTGGGAATTGAACCCACAACCCTGGCGTTGCAAGCACCATGTTCTACCAACTGAGGATTTAAAGGATTTAAAACAGAGTACAGATAGAACAGACAATATAATTTCTACCTGCTGTTCCATTCCGCATGTTTCCATTAATAGTTCAGAGTTGAAGTATGAGCCATTGATAAAGATAGGAAAATGTTCCAATGCGCTGGTAAGTAGATGGCAGTAGAATATCTAGTGGTATAAAATCTTTGACATTTTTATTTTTGTATTTTTTATTTAACCTTTATTTAACTAGGCAAGTTAAGAACAAATTCTTATTTACAATGACGGCCTACCAAAAGGCAAACGGCCTCCTGCGGGGAAGGGGGCTGGGATTGAAAAATACATAAAAATATAGGACATGAATGAGATGACTAATTGAGTGGCGTTGAAAATGAGATGGTATGAGAGGATGACACAATTAGCCCACAAATTAGGGTGTGCCATTTTCATTTTACTCTACTAATCCACTGATGTTTCAGGCTTGTTAACCTACATTGATGTTTCAGGTTCAGGCTTGTTAACCTACCAATGATCTAACCTACATCACCTAACCTAAGCTTACCTACCTTCATGTGGACATATGGATGGTGTTTTTGAAAACAAAAAAAGGCATATGATTTAAGACAACTGTACAATTTCACAACTTTTTGGATCTACAGTACAAAGACCGTACAAGCACAAGAACACTCTTAAAATGGACACTGCACGGTCGTATTTGTACTGTAACATGTTATTGTACTGTGAGGGACAGCATCACATGGTCCGTTGAGCAGCCATCCATAGTATGTCACTATCCCATCACCCAATATGTTACTGTACGACTCAGAGGGTCATCGTCTTCTATTCATTTTCTCCCTATTTGTCATCCTCTTTGGCATAGCACATTAAAAGTGTCACACAACTAAAACTTTTTTTTTTGTACTGTACCTTAATAAATTTGTTTTAAAAAATAATAATAATATCCACATTTGTATGGTAAGAATTTTTATGTAAGACACCCTGATGATGTTGAAATTATGTTCCATTCTGTTGACCAGGTTCAGACAGTTTTGTTCAAAGCGATTCTCAGTCCAATAGATTTTGTGCATATAAAGTGAGATTACATTTATATTGTCCCTTTAAATAATACTTTGATCTGGCACTACTTTGTTTAATTTACTTCTCAAAATGCAAGAGAAAATCTACCTTATGTCTTTGTGTTCACCTCTGTCTCAAGAGATAGCTTTTAGAAAAAGACTAATGCAAAAATTTGGATTTCAATAGGTGGGGAGAGAACTTTGTTGAGTAACAGCGCTCTCAATAAATTCTAAACTTTTGTAACCACATGCCCTGGTTCTCTTTTTTCTTTATTCAGCGCTCTGCTTGGTCTGGAGAGAATAGGATGGTGAGGCTAAGAAGTGAAAATAGTCCTGGGGAGATGGAGAGGCAGAGAGAAAGAGAGGCTCCTCTTGTGTTTATTTCTAGTGTCATTAAATCCGTGAACTGAAGACGGGTAATTGTTTGAAGATTGCCTTTTAGAATGTTCACAAAACATGTCCTGATGGAGTCTCTTGAATTGGAGTTATCAAGTGGATCCATTACTTCGTAGAGTAAAACTTTGTCTTGACTCTCTCTCCTCATTTCCCCTCCTTTGATTTCCGCATGTATGAGCCACTTTACAATTCCCACCAGGTGGGTTAACCCTATTGGCTTGATGCATAGAGTGTTTGCCTAGGTATTCATCCCCGCCCCCCCCCCCCCCCCCCTTTCACTACAATAGATACAGTATCCTCATGGTTTTCCTTTCACACGCTGTGAGTCTTCCTGTTGAACCAGAGTGGGGTAGGGACCAAAGGGTTAGTTGAACCAACCCTCGTTTCTAGGAAACCATAAACAAAAATAATCATTAGACCAAATATTTAGCAAGAGGTCATACTTTTATGGAGTCTCTGTGAAGGAAGAAACCACATGGTAAAAAGTGGTAAGCAAGTTAGGTAAAAAAAAAACGGATTTTCACCAGGTCAAATGAATTGATTGTGTTAGAGGTTTCATGATGCTTGTATCTAAACCAAAGTAGATCATTTTAAGATTGTTTTATACATCAGTTGGGGTCTTTATAAGCTGCAATATGATGTCCTAAATCTAGCAGGTCCTAGACCTAGCCTTGGGGTAAATTGAGCCAATGACCATGAGGTAAGTTGAGTCACCATACCCCATACAAATGACGATTACATTTCTTCAGTTTTATGCATAGTATGCGTAGTACTTTTGCAATGTGTCATGCATATAACTTCAATATAGTGTCTTTTCATTGTTACAGAGCAGACATAATCATGCTACGTGTATCCAAACATAAAACAAGCAGGGGTCTAGTCCCCCTTGAGGTTCTTCAGAGAGAAGCCAAGGAAGTGAGAGAAGGGAAGAAGTCCATTTGAACAGCAGCAAGAGATGAACAAATAGACTGAATGACACTGAAGAGGTACATTAACAAAAAAGACTATTAACATGTACCTGTGTGAAAGAGAGGCTATGATAGAGTAGCAGAGACACACCAGGTCTTATATGATGACATGGAGTCTCAGCTTGATAAAGAGAGGCTATGATAGAGTAGCAGAGACACACCAGGTCTTATATGATGACATGGAGTCTCAGCTTGATAAAGAGAGGCTATGATAGAGTAGCAGAGACACACCAGGTCTTATATGATGACATGGAGTCTCAGCTTGATAAAGAGAGGCTATGATAGAGTAGCAGAGACACACCAGGTCTTATATGATGACATGGAGTCTCAGCTTGATAAAGAGAGGCTATGATAGAGTAGCAGAGACACACCAGGTCTTATATGATGACATGGAGTCTCAGCTTGATAAAGAGAGGCTATGATAGAGTAGCAGAGACACACCAGGTCTTATATGATGACATGGAGTCTCAGCTTGATAAAGAGAGGCTATGATAGAGTAGCAGAGACACACCAGGTCTTATATGATGACATGGAGTCTCAGCGTGATAAAGAGAGGCTATGATAGAGTAGCAGAGACACACCAGGTCTTATATGATGACATGGAGTCTCAGCTTGATAAAGAGAGGCTATGATAGAGTAGCAGAGACACACCAGGTCTTATATGATGACATGGAGTCTCAGCTTGATAAAGAGAGGCTATGATGGAGTAGCAGAGACACACCAGGTCTTATATGATGACATGGAGTCTGAGCTTGATAAACATATCAAGAATTCTGCAGACCAGTTTCATGGGATTAGTAGCCTTTAATGCAAAGAACTTGCCTAGGAATTGGCATGTCGAAAACAACAACCTTGTCCCAGAAAACTGGTAAAGAAATGGAAAGGTAAGTGATATTTAACAGAGAAATCTACACTGAGTGTACAAAACATTAAGGACACCTTCCTAATATTGAGTTGCATCCCTCCAAGGAGGCTTCCAAGAGACTACTTTTTCTTTGGACAAGCTATGTTTTCAAAAATCTTATGTTTACATGAATTCTGATTATTTCCAGGGATACACAACATCCTGAAATGTATTTAAATATCTTTGTTAGAAAGAATACTAGATTTCCCTTGACGTAGGGATGCTGAACGTAAAAAAAAAAAAACGTTCCCCATTGTTCACAATAAATACAAAACACAGGAAATATCCTGAGGGATTCTTCTGGTTTTAAAAGGAGAGAAAAGGGTTCAGAGTCACAATGCAATCTTAGATTTACCTAGAACCTAGATGGGTTCTTCAGCTGTCCCCATAGGAGAACCCTTTGAGGAACCTGTTTTGGTTCCAGGTAGAACCCTTTTTGGTTCCAGGTAGAACCCTTTTTGGTTCCAGGTAGAACCCTTTTTGGTTCCAGGTAGAACCCTTTTGGATTCCATGTAGGACCCTTTCCACAGAGGGTTCTACATTGGACCCAAAAGGGTTCCACATGGAACCAAAAAGGGTTCTCTCTGGAACCAAAAGGGATTCTGCTATGGGGATAGCCGAAGAGCCCCGTTTGGCAGTGTCACGCTGGTATGAATGATTCGGGAGACAGGCGCAGGAAATGCGTAATAGTTTTTTTTATTCAGCCCAAATTACGGCGTGCCGTGTAAAGGCACGGGGACGAAGACCAAACAAACACGTAACAAAAACACAGGGTTGAAACCCAAACAAAAGAGTGAGGAGTACCTCAAATAAATAACACAAGCGCACAATGATACCACACTGGACGAGACCCGTAATCATCTGCGCAAGTCACAAGGGCACGAAAGCCAAAATCACACAGCACAGGTACTCACACGCACCAACGGACATTGTAACAATAATAGACAAGACCACGGAAATCAAAGGGCACATATATACAGTACACATACTAATCCGTGGGAATAGGGGACAGGTGTGCGTGATAAAAGTTCCGGAAGGAGCCGTGACAGGCAGGCTGTTTTAGAATTTCTCTCTCAGTGTTCGTTTCTTTCTGCTCTGTTTTCTGTGTGAGGGTTTTTACTCTTGAAACAAAATAAATAAACAAAATTGCCATATGCCTCAAAAATCGTTGACCTTTGTTCTTTGTTTTGTGAACTGTTGGGCATCATAGAGCGTAACACACCATTAATCACTGCACTGGCATCAGGAGGAGAGACACTAAAAAGGAGCTGGCAATTAGTTGAGAAGCCCCTAATTATGAGTTATCGGCTCATTACATTACATAGTTACCTCATTAAAAGTCTTGTAGTGTCACAGGGCTAAGTCACTGGTTCAATCTGCTCTTGGTACTTAAATATTTTAATTAGATTGTCTGCTGATTTAGATTGTATTATTATCACGAGTTCTCTATTGAGTGAGGATGTTGCTTCATTCCTTGGTTCATTAGTGAAATCATCACCATTTATAGTGTCTAAAAAGTAGTCTCTCTGGGGCGGCAGGTAGCCTAGTGGTTAGAGTGTAGGGGCGGCAGGTAGCCTAGTGGTTAGAGTGTAGGGGGGGGGGGCAGGTAGCCTAGTGGTTAGAGTGTAGAGACGGCAGGTAGTCTAGTGGTTAGAGTGTAGGGGCGGCAGGTAGCCTAGTGGTTAGAGTGTAGAGGCGGCAGGTAGCCTAGTGGTTAGAGTGTAGAGGCGGCAGGTAGCCTAGTGGTTAGAATGTAGGGGCGGCAGGTAGCCTAGTGGTTAGAGTGTAGGGGGGGCAGGTAGCCTAGTGGTTAGAGCGCTGGGGGGGCAGGTAGCCTAGTGGTTAGAGCGTTGGGCCAGTAACCAAAAGGTTGCTGGATTGAATCCCTGAACTGACAAGGTAAAGAATCTGTCGTTCTGCCCCTGAACAAGGCAGTTAACCCACTGTTCCCCGGTAGGCCGTCATTGTAAGCAAGAATGTGTTCTTAACTGACTTGCCTAGTTAAATAAAAGGTAACTTTTTTTTTTTTTTAAGAATAATAATCAAATGCAACCTCTTAACTAAATAGTTCAGTTTCCTGCATGTCAGTGTTTCATAGGCTTACTAGATAGGTTATTGTAGATCTACTCCACTCTGTGGAAGGAAAATAAATGCTAATAAATGTAATTCAATGAGCCTGCAGTATCTCTGCACACAGATAACGTACGTATCGGCTACACTGTCTGTATTGCTGCACTACATTATGAAATGGTTTCTAAAATAGCCTCGTCACATCAGAGAGCGAAATAGAGAAAATGGAAGAGTTTCAAATGAAACCATAGGAGAGATATTGACCCTCCCGGATGTTTCAGCAGATGAACGCTGATAAGACACTTCATCCTCACTACTGTAGATTCACCCAGATTCAAATCTACCTGCCTGTGTGAAGAAGCACCTGTATCCATGGCTACGGGGTCAACCAATGTGCATTAAAGATAGACTGGTGTCATCTAATGCACTAGGTCTAACATGAAATCTTTTCATCGACCTCGCGTCAGAACACCTCAGATTGGATACACAGCATGTCACGATGCCTACATTTAAAATAAATATTTTTTTATATTTAATTAGGCAAGTCAGTTAAGACCAAATTCTTATTTACAATGACGGCCTAGGAACAGTGGGTTAAGAGCCTTGTTCAAAGGGCAGAAAGACAGATTTTTAGTTTGTCAGCTCGGGGATTCGATCCAGCAACCTTTCAGTTGCCGGCCCAATGCTTTAACCACTAGGCTAGCTGCCGCACCATTACGGTATATAGTAGCAGCTGTTTTGTAACACAGGTGGCCTTAATACACACTGTAACCTGCAAGGTTCCATGGTTCCTTGAATGTATAGTCATTCGGCTCCGCCCCGGTCACTCCGTAGCCACGCCCATAGTCACTTGTTATGCTCCATTCATAACCAAGTGGGAAGGTGGTAATTACCAAATGTAAAGTCATAAATACCAGTTGGATGCATTCACGTGCTTTGGCCAACAAGCTGTCGTCAACCATAAACTAAAAGTACAGCTATCATGCTTGTAAACGATGATGTCACCACTGCCCTTGACTCTAAGCAATGTTGTCCTGCTATCTTTATTGACCTGGTTCAAGGTTTCGATACGGTAGACCATTCCATTCTTGTAGGCCGGCTAAGGAGTTTTGGTGTCTCTGAGGGGTCTTTGGCCTGGTTTGCTAACTACCTCTCTCAAAGAGTGCAATGTGTAAAGTCAGAATATCTTCTGTCTCAGCCCCTGCTTGTCACCGGAAGGGAGGGGGCTTAGTCAAGGTGGGGCTTTAGGAAGAACTAAACGATAGCCTAGGAGCGTTCCAGAGCCTAGAAGAGTTCCAGAGCCTAGGAGAGTTCCAGAGCCTAGGAGAGTTCCAGAGCCTAGGAGAGTTCCAGAGCCTAGGAGAGTTCCAGAGCCTAGGAGAGTTCCAGAGCCTAGGAGAGTTCCAGAGCCTAGGAGAGTTCCAGAGCCTAGGAGAGTTCCAGAGCCTAGGAGCAACCATGGAGAAGGTCCTGTCACCAATGCTCTGGAGCATTGACCTGGGGAGGAAAAGGTGGCCTGCTGTGTTGGATTGGAGTACACGTGTGAGTTGGTAGGGGAGAAGAAGGTCTGAGGTAAGGGGGGGCAAGGTAGGATCTTATAATCAATGCGTTAGGAGACAGGGAGTCATTTGAGTTCATGGAGGACAGGGGTGCTGTGCTGCCAGGACTTAATGTGGGTGAGAAGTCGTGCTGCTTTGAGTTTTGAACCATTTGGAGCTTATGGAGGGAGCTCGAGTTAATGTCGGAGAGTAGAAGTTGTTATAGTCAAGACGGGAAGAGATAAATGCATGAATGAGGGTTTCCGCGGCAGGACAGGGAGAGGGAGGACCTGACTTTGGCAATGTTGCGGAGGTGGAAGAGTGAGGATTTGACAGTCTGTCTTGTGTGGAGGTCAAAGGAGAGCGTGGAGTCCACGACCAAATTAAATCAAATTTGTCACATGCGCCAAATGCAAAATGCCTTACCGTCAAATCCTTACTTAAAAGCCCTTAACCAACAACGCACTTCAAGAAATAGAGTTAAGAAAATATTTACTAAATAAACGGAAGTAAAATATTAAATAAAAAGTAACACAATAAAATAACAGTAACGAGGATATATATAGGAGGTACCGGTACCTAGTCAATGTGTGGGGGTAAAGGTTAGTCGAGGGTAATTTGTACTTGTAGGTAGGGGTGAAGTGAATATGCATAGATAATAAACAGCAAGGAGCAGCAGTGTAAAAACAAAGGAGGGGGGGGGGGGTGTCAGAGAGAACAGTCTATGACTTGGGTGACTGGAGTCTTTGACAATTTTTTGTGCCTTCCTCTGACACCGCCTAGTATATAGGTCCTGGATGGCAGGAAGCTTGACCCGAGTGATGTACTGAGCCATACACACCACCCTCTGTAGCGCCTTATGGCCGGATGCCAAGCAGTTGCCATACCAGGCGGTGATGGAACCAGTTAAGATGCTCTCGATGGTGCAGCTGTAGAACTTTGAGGATCTGGGGAGCCATGCCAAATCTTCTCCTGAGGGGGAAAAGGTGTTGTCGTGCCCTCTTCACGACTGTCTTGGTGTGTTTGGACCATGATAGTTTGTTGGTGATGTTGACACCAAGGAGCTTGAAACTCTACCAGCTCCACTACAGCCCCTGTCGATGTGAATGGGGGCGTGTTCGACCCTCCTTTTCCTGTAATCCACGATCAGCTACTTTGTCTTGCTCACATTGAGGGAGAGGTTTTTGTCCTGGCACCACACTGCCAGGTGTCTGACCTACTCTCTATATGCTGTCTCATCGTTGTCGGTGATTAGGCCTACCACTGTTGTGTCGTCTGCAAACTTAATGATGGTGTTGGAGTCGTGCTTGGCCACGCAGTCATGGGTGAACAGGGAGTACAGGAAGGGAACTAAGCACGCACCACTGAGGAGATCCAGTGTTTAGGATCAGCATGGCAGTTGTGTTGTTGCCCACCCTTACCACCTGGGGGCGGCCCGTCAGGAAGTCCAGGGTCCAGTTGCAGAGGGAGGTGTTTAGTCCCAGGGTCCTTAGCTTAGTGATGAGCTTTGTGGGCACTATGGTGTTGAATGGTGAGCTGTAGTCAATGAACAGCATTCTCACATACAGTAGGTGTTCCTTTTGTCCAGGTGGGAAAGGGCAGTGTGGAGTGCGATTGACATTGCGTCATCTGTGAATCTGTTGGGGCGGTATGCAAATTGGAGTGGGTCTAGAGTTTCCGGGAGGATGGTGTTGATGTGAGCCATGACCAGCCTTTCAAAGCACTTCACGGCTACCGATGTGAGTGCTACGGGGCGGTAGTCATTTAGGCAGGTTACCTTCGCTTTCTTGGGCACAGGGACTATGGTGGTCTGCTTGAAACATGTTGGTATTACATACTCGGTCAGTGTTCTCAAAGCAAGCATAAAAGGCATTTAGCTTGTCTGGTAGGCTCACTTCACTGGGCAGCTTTCCCTTTGTAGTCCGTAATAGATTGCAAGCCCTGCCACATCTGACGAGCTTCAGAGTCGGTGTAGTAGGATTCAATCTTAGTCCTGTATTGACGCTTTGTCTGTTTGATGGTTCATCTGAGTGCATAGCAGGATTTCTTATAAGCGTCCGGATTAGTGTCCCACTCCTTGAAAGCGACAGCCTTTAGCTCGGTGCGGATGTTGCCTGCAATTCATGGCTTCTGGTTGGGATATGTACGTACGGTCTCTGTGGGGATGACGTCGTCGATACACTTACTGATGAAGCCGGTGACTGAGGTGGTATACTCCTCAATGCCATTGGATGAATCCCGGAACATATTCCAGTCAGTGCTAGCAAAACATTCCTGTAGAGTAGCGAGTTCTGTGCATGGAGGGAGAGAGAGACAGGGGTGTCGTCAATGGTGAGGGTGGGGTTGCCAGCTTTGGTGAGGGTGGATTTGGTGCCTATGAGGAGGAGTTCCATTTTTATCACTGTTGAGCTTGAGGAAGTTGTATTGCATCCAAGTTTTTATTGTAGAGAGGCAAGATTCAATGTGGGTCAGAGGTGGGTTGAGGAGGGATTTAGTGCCGAGGTAGATCTGTGTGTCATTGGCATAGCAGTGGAAGTCAAGGTTGAAGTGACGGAGGATCTGACCAAGGGGGAGGATGTAGATGATGAAGAGTAAGGGACCCAGCACAGAGCCCTGGGAGACACCCTGTATAACTGCAATTGAAGTGTGGCCATTGAGGGAGATGTAGTGGGTCTGGTTTGTGCACCACTGCCCTTTAAATACGTCTCTCATAGTTTCAAGCCACACTCTGCCACACTCACCTGTCAAGGGTCGATGTGCAGCAGGTGGGACGGAGTCAGGCACAGGACACAGAGGATGAGTAATAACGGATTTTACTCAATACGACAACAAAAGTAATTTCCACGCAGGGAAAACAATCTAGCTCACACAATGTAGCGACAGCTTAACACAGAACAAACACGCACTAAACCATGGGGGGAACCAGAGGGTTAAATAAGGAACATGATTATGGGAATTGAAACCAGGTGTGTACAATGAAGACAAAACAAATGGAAAATGAATAGTGGATCGTGGCGGCTAGAAAACCGGTGACGTCGACCGCCAAACGCAGCCCGAACAAGGAGAGGGACCAACTTTGGCGGAAGTCGTGACATCACCAAATGGAGCTAAGGTACCTCAAAGTCTTTTCAAAAACGCGGAAGAACGTTTTGGGGAACGTGTCGTTCAGTACAAACCGTCACGCAACGTAGCAAACGTTGAAGCGAACTGAACTCATCACAGGTTTGAGGTGATATAGCAGGGCCGTTCAATTCTGGTCCTCGAGGGCAGAAACACTTCTTTTTTTTTTCTCTAAAAAAATTAATTACTTTTTCTCCCCAATTGCGTAATATCCAATTGGTAGTAATGATCTTGTCTCATCACTGCAACTCCCCAACGGGCTCGGTAGAGGCGAAGGTCAAGTCATACATCCTCCCCGAAACAAGACCCGCCAAGCCGCGCTGCTTCTTTAACACCTGCTTGCTTAACCCCGGAAGCCAGCCGCACCAATGTGTCGGAAGAAACACCGTTCAACTGATGAATGAAGTCAGCTTGCAGGCGCCCGGCCCGCCACAAGGAGTCGCTAGAGCGCGATGAGCCAAGGAAAGCCCCCGGCCAAACCCTTCCCTAGCCCGCAGGGCCAATTGTGTGCGGCCCTATGGGACTCCCGGTCACGGCCGGCAGTGCCTTAGACTGCTACGCCACTCGGGGGGCCTCGGACAGAAACACTTCTGTTACTTGCTTCTATCTGGTAGTTAATTGCACTCTCCTGGTCTACTCATGTCTGAATCAATCCCTGATTAGAAGGAGAGAATGAAAATCAGAAGTGATTTGGCCCTCCAGGACCGGAACAGCCCTGTGATATAGGAAGTGCAGTAGCTGTGTTAGGTAATGGTCAATTTGACTGCATGGGTAGATAAGAAATGTTTGTGACTAGGCAACTTGTTAGTTTGAAGGCCTAGATTTTCTCCTGCCATACAAGTGAGAATTTTTCTCAGAACTTTTCTCAGAGAAGTTTCCTTTTGTGGAATTCTTCTGACTTCTGAGCATCACCGTTTTGGAAGGCTATTTCTACAGCCTACTTATATATTTTGGGGTTCTGCTCTGTGGACTAATTCCTTTGGATTATTACACTGAACAGGTAAAATCAATCCTTGTTTAATTTCTCCCATCTGGATCAATTGAATTTTGGCATTATGGAACTGAACTGAATTGAACATTTACTTTCACTGAAGGACAAAGACATGGTTGGCTGACTAAAGCAGATACTTTATTTAGCATTGTGATCCCATACTGTTATGAGGTGTGATTTATTTGTGACATCATTCGTTACAGGATGTTTGTGCGCTGTATTTCTATTAGCGGGGTTAGCTCCAGTGTAGCTCTCCAGAACCCAATGGGGCATACAGCCACATTGTAGCTCTCCAGAACCCAATGGGGCATACAGCCATCACTCTTGGGTTCCGTCACGGACATCAACGTCTTGCTTCCAGACAAATGAAACAACTTCTTTGCTCGCTTTGAGGACAATACAGTGCCACCGATGCGGCCTGCTACCAAAGACTGTGGGCTCTCTTTCTCCGTGGCCGACGTGAGTAAAACATTTAAATGTGTTTACCCTCGCAAGGCTGCCGGCCCAGACGACATCCCTAGCCGCGTCCTCAGAGCATGCGCAGACCAGCTGGCTGGTGTGTTCACGGACATATTCAATCAATCCCTATCCCAGTCTGCTGTTTCCACATGCTTCAAGATGGCCACCATTGTTCCTGTTACCAAGAAAGCTAAGGTAACTGAACTAAATGACTATCACCCCGTAGCATGCACTTCTGTCATCATGAAGTGCTTTGAGAGACTAATCAAGGATCATATCACCTCCACCCTACCTGTCACCCTAGACTCACTTCAATTTGCTTACCGCCCCAATAGGTCCACAGATGATTCAATCACCATCACACTGCACACTGCACACTGCCCTATCTGGACAAGAGGAATATGTGTGTAAGAATGCTGTTCATTGACTACAACTCAGCATTCAACACCATAGTACCCTCCAAACTCATCATCATTTCACCCACGACTGCATGGCCATGCACGCCTCCAACTCAATCATCAAGTTTGCAGACGACACTACAGTGGTAGGCTTGATTACCAACAACGATGAGACAGGGAGGAGGTGAGGGCCCTCAGAGTGTGGTGTCAGGAAAATAACCTCTCACTCAATGTCAGCAAAAGAAAATAAATGATCGTGGACTTCAGGAAACAACAAAGGGAGCACCCCCCGTCCATATCAAAAGGACGGCAGTGTAGAAGGTGGAAAGTTTTAAGTTCCTCAGTGTACATATCACTGACAAACTGAAATGGTCCACGCACACAAACAGTGTGGTGAAGAAGACGCAACAGCGCCTCTTCAACCTCAGGAGGCTGAAAAAATGTGGCTTGTCAACGAAAACCCTGTAAACTAACTTTTACAGGTGCACAATTGAGAGCATACTGCCGGGCTGTATCACCGCCTGGTACGGCAACTGCACCGCCCACAACCGCAAGGCTCTCCAGAGGGTGGTGCGGTCTGCACAACGCATCCCCGTGGGCAAACTACCTGCCCTCCAGGACACCTACAACACCCGATGTCACAGGAAGGCAAAAAAGATCATCAAGGACAATAACCACCCGAGCCACTACCTGTTCACCCCGCTTCTATAGTAAAGGAATGGGATGAGAATATATAAGTGTAAAATACAGTGGGGCAAAAAAGTATTTAGTCAGCCACCAATTGTGCAAGTTCTCCCACTTAAAAAGATGAGAGAGGCCTGTAATTTTCATCATAGGTACACTTCAACTATGACAGACAAAATGAGAAAAAGAAATCCAGAAAATCACATTGTAGGATTTTTAATGAATTTATTTGCAAATTATGGTGGAAAATAAGTATTTGGTCACCTACAAACAAGCAAGATTTCTGGCTCTCACAGACCTGAAACTTCTTCTTTAAGAGGCTCCTCTGTCCTCCACTCGTTACCTGTATTAATGGCACCTGTTTGAACTTGTTATCAGTATAAAAGACACCTGTCCACAACCTCAAACAGTCACACTCCAAACTCCACTATGGCCAAGACCAAAGAGCTGTCAAAGGACACCAGAAACAAAATTGTAGACCTGCACCAGGCTGGGAAGACTGAATCTGCAATAGGTAAGCAGCTTGGTTTGAAGAAATCAACTGTGGGAGCAATTATTAGGAAATGGAAGACATACAAGACCACTGATAATCTCCCTCGATCTGGGGCTCCACGCAAGATCTCACCCCGTGGGGTCAAAATGATCACAAGAACGGTGAGCAAAAATCCCAGAACCACACGGGGGGACCTAGTGAATGACCTGCAGAGAGCTGGGACCAAAGTAACAAAGCCTACCATTAGTAACACACTACGCCGCCAGGGACTCAAATCCTGCCGTGCCAGACGTGTCCCCCTGCTTAAGCCAGTACATGTCCAGGCCCGTCTGAAGTTTGCTAGAGAGCATTTGGATGATCCAGAAGAAGATTGGGAGAATGTCATATGGTCAGATGAAACCAAAATAGAACTTTTTGGTAAAAACTCAACTCGTCGTGTTTGGAGGACAAAGAATGCTGAGTTGCATCCAAAGAACACCATACCTACTGTGAAGCATGGGGGTGGAAACATCATGCTTTGGGGCTGTTTTTCTGCAAAGGGACCAGGACGACTGATCCGTGCAAAGGAAAGAATGAATGGGGCCATGTATCGTGAGATTTTGAGTGAAAACCTCCTTCCATCAGCAAGGGCATTGAAGATGAAACGTGGCTGGGTCTTTCAGCATGACAATGATCCCAAACACACCGCCCGGGCAACGAAGGAGTGGCTTCGTAAGAAGCATTTCAAGGTCCTGGAGTGGCCTAGCCAGTCTCCAGATCTCAACCCCATAGAAAATCTTTGGAGGGAGTTGAAAGTCTGTGTTGCCCAGCAACAGCCCCAAAACATCACTGCTCTAGAGGAGATCTGCATGGAGGAATGGGCCAAAATACCAGCAACAGTGTGTGAAAACCTTGTGAAGACTTACAGAAAACGTTTGACCTCTGTCATTGCCAACAAAGGGTATATAACAAAGTATTGAGATAAACTTTTGTTATTGACCAAATACTTATTCTCCACCATAATTTGCAAATCAATTCATTAAAAATCCTACAATGTGATTTTCTGGATTTTTTTTCTTTCATTTTGTCTGTCATAGTTGAAGTGTACCTATGATGAAAATTACAGGCCTCTCTCATCTTTTTAAGTGGGAGAACTTGCACAATTGGTGGCTGACTAAATACTTTTTTGCCCCACTGTATAAGGATGAGCAGTGACAGAGGGGCTAAGATGCAATAGATAGTAAAGAATAGATAGTGAAGGATACAGTACATACATATGAGATGAGTAATGATGCGAGTTATGTAAACACTCTTAAAGTGGCATTACTGAAGTGACTAGTGTTCCATTTATTAAAGTGGCCAATGATATCAAGTCTGTAGTTAGGCAGCCGCCTCTCTGTGCTAGTGGTGGCTGTTTAACAATCTGATGGCCTTGAGATTGAAGCTGTTTTTCAATCTCTCTGTCCCATCTTTGATGCACCTGTACTGACCTCACCTTCTGGATATTGTGTGTATTAGGTTTTGTTGTGGAATTTGTTAGATATTAGGTTTTGTTGTGGAATTTGTTAGATATTAGGTTTTGTTCTGGAATTGTTAGATATTACCGGTTAGATGCTGCTGCGCTGTCGGATCTAGAAGTATAAGCATTTTGCTACCCTCGCAATAACATCTGCTCACCATGAGTATGTGACCAATAAAATTTGATTTCATTTGATTTTGATTTGAAAGTATGGACCACAGCTGGCTCAATGTGAACTACAATCCCGACACTCTGTTTTGACATTTAGAAACGTTAATAATCATCACATGTGGTACAGTTTTGGAAACAATAGGAACTCAACTTTGACATTAACGATAAATACTTTTTAAAATCCAAAAGATAACCTTGCTGTATGCAGATTTAGCATAGTTCCACCCGACAGTGTTAGGAATAACTCATGCCTTCAGTAGCATGCCTTCATACAGTACCACAAGTCCTCCCACCTTCAACACACATTTCCATTGGAGCACAACTGGGGTGGAAGATGTGTTATTCAAAACATAGCCGTGTGCAACTGTGCTAAAACTGCATACAGTTAGTGTATCTTTTGGATTTGAAAAAAAAAAAGTAAGTTAAGTTCCAAATGTTTCCTAAACCATAAGGGAGAGTGGGGTAAGTTGAACCAAAGGGTTAGTTGAGCCACCCCTTGTTTCTAGGAAACCATACACAAACTTAATCATGTGACCAAATATTTAGGAAAAGGTCATCATTTAATGGAAGCAAAAGGAAGAAACCACATGGAAAAAGTGGCAAGTAAGTTAGGTCCAAAAAATAGATTTTCACAAAGTGAAATTAATTTATTGTTATTGGTTTCATGATACTTTTACTTAAACAAAAGTAGATAATTTTAAGATTGTTTTATACATCAGTTGGAGTCTCTACAAGCTACAATATGGTCACAGTAATATAGTATGTTGTCCCTCCCTCATCATTCTACTTGTACAGATGTAGGATCTTAATTTGAGACAGTTTAAAAATAATCCTGCAGCAACAGGACATTTTTATTATTTTGTGGATTATAATACTTTGACATTTTTGTAGGGGTTGATACATTTTTCGTAAGGGAAAAGTCAGAAATTTCAAAGTGGAAATTACAAACTTCAGAAGCCTTTTTAAACCTCAAATAAACTACAAGTTTTACATGAAAGTGCATCCTTGTAGCTGTGTGGGCTAATATAGTCAAACGGTTTGCCAATGGCCATGGGGTAAGTTGAGCCAATTGCCACATACAAATTATGATTACACTTGGTCAGATTTATGCATGATATGCATAGTATTTTTGCAATGTGTCATGCATAAAACCTCAATATAGTGTATTTTCATTGTTACAGAGCAGACATGTCCATGTATACAAACATAAAACAAGCAGGGGTCTAGTCCCCCTTGAGGTTCTTCAGAGAGAAGCCAAGGAAGTGAGAGAAGGGAAGAAGTCCATTTGAACAGCAGCAAGAGATGAACAAACAGACTGAATGACACTGAAGAGGTACATGAACAAAAAAGACTATTAACATGTACCTGTGTGAAAGAGAGGATATGATGGAGTAGCAGAGACACACCAGGTCTTATATGATGACATGGAGTCTGAGCTTGATAAAGAGAGGCTATGATAGAGTAGCAGAGACTCACCAGGTCTTATATGATGACATGGAGTCTCTGCTTGATAAAGAGAGGCTATGATAGAGTAGCAGAGACTCGCCAGGTCTTATATGATGACATGGAGTCTCAGCTTGAAAAAGAGAGGCTATGATAGAGTAGCAGAGACACACCAGGTCTTATATGATGACATGGAGTCTCAGCTTGATAAAGAGAGGCTATGATGGAGTAGCGGAGACACACCAGGTCTTATATGATGACATGGAGTCTCAGCTTGATAAAGAGAGGCTATGAGGGAGTAGCAGAGACACACCAGGTCTTATATGATGACATGGAGTCTCAGCTTGATAACGAGAGGCTATGATAGAGTAGCAGAGACTCACCAGGTCTTATATGATGACATGGAGTCTCAGCTTGATAAAGAGAGGCTATGATAGAGTAGCAGAGACACACCAGGTCTTATATGATGACATGGAGTCTCAGCTTGATAAACATATCAAGAATCTCACAGACCAGTTTCATGGGCTTAGTAGTCTTTAATGTAGAGAACTGCCTAGGAAACAACCTCCCTTTCCCAGACAACTGCTCGACAAATGGAAGGGCAGTTGATATTGAACAGAGAGATCCACGAATGTAAAAATACATTTAAGATATACAATATAGCACACCCCCATTCCATTAATTAAACTTTGACCTAGCAGCACCATCCCCCACTGTATTTGTCTTTGTATTTATTATGGATCCCCATTAGCTGTTGCCAAAGCAGCGTCTACTCTTCCTGGAGTCCAGCAAAATTAAAGCAGTTTATACAATTTATACAAAACATTACAATACATTCACAGATTTCACAACACACTGTGTGCCCTCAGGCCCCTACTCCACCACTACCACATATCTACAGTACTAAATCCATGTGTGTGTGTAGTGCGTATGTTATCCTGTGTGTATGCATGTGTCTGTGCCAATGTTTGTGTTGCTTCACAGTCCCCGCTGTTACATAAGGTGTTTTTTATCTGTTTTTAAAATCTAATTGTACTGCTTGCGTCAGTTACTTGATGTGGAATAGAGTTCCATGTAGTCATAGCTCTATGTAGTACTGTGTGCCTCCCATAGTCTGTTGGGGACTGTGAAAAGACCTCTTGTGGCATGTCTTGTGGGGTATGCATGGGTGTCCGAGCTGTGTGCCAGTAGTTTAGACAGACAGCTCGGTGCATTCAACATGTCAATACCTCTCATAAATAAAAGTAGTGATGAAGTTAATCTCTCCTCCACTTTCAGACATGCGTATTATTAATGTTAGCTCTCTGTGTACATCCAAGGGCCAGCCGTGTTGCCATGTTTTGAGCCAATTGCAATTTTCCTAATTCCTTTTTGGTGGCACCTGACCACACGACTGAACAGTAGTCAAGGTGCGACAAAACTAGAGCCTGTAGGACCTACCTTGTTGATAGTGTTGTTAAGAAGGCAGAGCAGAGCTTTATTATAGACAGACTTCTCCCCATCTTAGCTACTACTGCATCAATATGTTTTGACCATGACAGTTTACAATCTAGGGTTACTCCAAGCAGTTTAGTCACCTCAACTTGTTCAATTTCCACATGATTTGTTACAAGATTTAGTTGAGGTTTAGGGTTTAGTGAGAGTTTTGTTTCAAATACAATGCTTTTAGTTTTATAAATATTTAGGGCTAACTTATTCCTTGCCACCCACTCTGAAACAAACTGCAGCTCTTTGTTGATTGTTGGAGTCATTTCAGTCGCTGTAGTAGCTGACGTGTATATTGTTGAGTCATCCACATACATAGAAACTCTGGCTTTACTCAAAGTCAGTGGCATGTCGTTAGTAAAAATTGAAAAAAGCAATGGGCCTAAACAGCTACCCTGGGGAATTCCTGATTCTAACTGGATTATATTTGATAGGCTTCCATTAAAGAACACCCTCTGTGTTCTGTTAGACAAGTGACTCTTTATCCACATATTGATGCAGGGTAAAAAAGTAAAGCCATAACACAAATGTTTTTCCAGCAGCAGACTATGATCAATAATATCAAAAGCTGCACTGAAGTCTAACAAGACAGCACCCACAATCATTTTATCATACATTTCTCTCAGCCAATCATTAGTCATTTGTGTAAGTGCTGTGCTTGTTGAGTGTCTTTCCCTATAAGCCTGCTGACATTCTGTTGTCAATTTGTTTACTGTAAAATAGCATTGTATCTGGTCAAACACAATTTTTTCCTGAAGTTTACTACGGGTTGGTAACAGGCTGATTGGTTGGCTATTTGAGCCAGTAAAGGGGGCTTTACTATTCTTGGTTAGCGGAATGACTTTAGCTTCCTTCCAGGCCTGAGGACACACGCTCTCTAGTACGCTTAAATTGAAGATGTGGCAAATAGGAGTGGCAATATCATCTGCTATTATCCTCAGTAATTTTCTATCTAGATTGTCAGACCCAGGTGGCTTGTCATTGTTGATAGACAACAATCATTGTTTCACCTCTTCCACACTGACTTTACGGAATTTAAAAGTACAATTATTGTCTTTCATAATTTGGTCCGATATACTTGGATGTGTAGTGTCAGCGTTTGTTGCTGGCATGCCATCCCTAAGTTTGCTTATCGTGAAAATGAAAAAGTTATTAAAGTAGTTTGCAATATCAGTGGGCTTTGTTATGAATGAGCCATCTGATTCAATGAATGAAGGAGCCGAGTTGCTTTCCCCCCCAAAATGTAATTTATGGTGCCCCAAAGCTTTTTACTATCATTCTTTATGTAATTTATCTTCGTTTCATAGTGTAGTTTATTTTTATTTAGTTTAGTCACATGATTTTTAAATTTGCAGTACGTTTCCCAATCAGTTGGGCTGCCAGACTTAATTACCATACATTTTGCCTCATCCCTCTCAACCATACAATTTTTCAATTCCTCATCAATCCAAGGGGATTTTACAGTCATTGTCTTAATGGGTGAATGCTTATTAATAACTGGAATAAGTAGTTTCATAAATGTGTCAAGTGCAGCGTCTGTTTGCTCCTCATTACACACCACAGACCAACAAATATTCTTTACATCATCAACATATGAATCACTACAAAACTTATTGTATGACGTCTTATAGACTATATTAGGCCCAGCCTTTGGAACTTTGGTTTTCCTAGATATGGCTATTATATTGTGATCACTACATCCTATGGATTTGGATACTACTTTAAAGCAAATATCTGCAGCGTTAGTAATAATGTGATCAATACATGTTGATGATTAAATTCCTCTGCTGTTTGTAACTACCCTGGTAGGTTGACTGTTCACCAGAACCAGGTTGCAGGCACTGGTTACCGTTTGAAGCTTTTTATTGAGTGCGCAGCTTGATGGCCAGTCGATATTTAAATCACCCAGAAAATACACTTCTCTGCGTCACGCTGGTATAAATGATTCGGGATACACCAGCAGTGCAAAGACACCGGCCTCGAGGATGATCACAGGAACGCAGTGCGGGTCGTTCAGGACCCGATTCAGCTGCCGAAGTTGCGTCGTCGTCGGACGGGCCAGTTTCTGCTGCCGAAGTTGCGGCGGCGTTGGGCGGACTAGTAGCAGTAATGTCGGACGGACCGGTTGTGGCGGCGTGGGACGGGCCAGTTGTGGTTGCTGAAGTGGCGTCATCGGACGGACCCATTGTGGCGACGTCGGACGGCCCAGTTGCAGCTGCAAAAGTTGCGGTGGCGCCGGACGGACCAGTTGCAGCTGCCGAGTTGCGGTGGTGCCGAACGGACCAGTTGCAGCGTCGTCGGACGGGCCATTCCCGCTGTCTCCCTTAATGGTTGATTATTCTGTCACGTTGGTAACAATGATTCGGGAAACAGGCGCAGGAATGCGTAATATTTTTTTTTATTATACCCCAAATTACGACGTAGCGAAGACCAAACAAACACTATACAAAAACACAGGGTTGAAACCCAAACAAAAGAGTGAGGAGTACCTCGAATAAATACACATACGCACAAGATACCACACGGGACGAGACCCGTAATCACCTGCACAAGTCACAAGGGCACGAATGCCCAAATCACACAGCACAGGTACTCACACGCACCCACGGATATTGTAACAAAAATCAACACACAACGAAAAATAAAGGGCACACCTATACAAGTACTAACCAGTGGAAAGAGGCACTCTGTTGATATCACATACATTATCAAGCATTTCACACATATTATCCAGATACCGACTGTTAGCACTTGGCGGTCTATAGCAGCTTGTCACGTCCGTTGTAATGAGGAGACCAAGGCGCAGCGTGATATGCATACATTCTTCTTTTAATGAAGAAAGAAACACTAAACAAACTAACAAAGTAGCAAAACGAACGTGAAGCTATATAAAACGAGTGCTGACAGGCAACTACACATAGACAAGAACCCACGAAACCAAAAGGGAAAATGGCAACCTAAATAGGATCCCCAATCAGAGACAACGATAAACAGCTGCTTCTGATTGGGAACCAATTCAATTGGTTGCCTCTGATTGGGAACCAATTCAACCAATACAATTACATAGACTTACAAAAAAAACTGGATCTACAAAAACACCAGACAAGACAAAAACAAGCATACCCACCCTCGTCATACCCTGACCTGACCAAAATAATAAAGAAAACATAGATAACTAAGGTCAGGGCGTGACACAGCTTCCCACCAGAATGGGCTTTAGGTGAGGCAGATGAACCTGGAGCCAAAGTACTTCAACGGTATTTAACATTAGATCGTCTCTAACCTTTCCGTGAATGTGGTTCTGAAAATATAGACCGCATCACCGCCTCCGTTGGCATTTCTGTCTTTTCGGTAGATGTTATAACCATGTATTGCTACCACTGTATCATCAAAGGTATTATCTAAGTGAGTTTCAGAGATAGTCAGAATATGAATGTCATCTGTTACAAGCAAGTTATTATTGGCTTCATGGAGCTTGTTTCTTAGGCTACATATGTTAATATGGGCTATTTTTAACACTTTTCTGGGTTGCTTGATTGTTTTTAATGCTTTACTGGGAAGCTTATCAGAGGTAGACTTACTCATGTTATTTACATTGGAGCTGATAGTGCAGGGTGAGCTGCATAAAGTGGTCTTCCTACTATTGCACACCGCCTCAGTGCTAACAGTATAACTCTGGTTAATAGGCTCATGATTACAGCATACAATAGCTGTAGGATAAACAGATGCATTCGGTGCAATTAGGGGTACATAAATTAAATTACTTACACTATGTTTGCCAACGCCCCTAAGATCATGTACATTTGATGCAGCATTATGACGACTCATTGTCACAACGGTAGGGATTAACTGAGCTGGTCTTGGATCATTTACCAGTCATTGTTTCAACGCAGCGTTGAAATGCGTGGACAGAGTCCAGGAGACAAGATGATTTGGATGGACTCTGTCATTCCTGTAGAGTATCTTCTGCTTCCAGAAGGTGTCCAAATTATCAATAAAAGTGACTCCAGCAGAGCTACAGTAGTATTTTAACCAGATGTGTAATGCCAGCAGTCTGCTGAATCCTTCACACCCGCAGGACAATAACACCCACTTACCACAAGTAAGCTTCCAAGAGACCACTTTTTTGGTCAAGCTATGTTTTCAAAAATCTTATGTTTACATTAATTCTGATTATCTCCAGGGATACACATTCTGAAATATATTTAGAGATCTTTGTTAGAAAGAATACTAGATTTCCCTTGACGTAGTGATGCTGAATGTAAAAAAAAAAAAAAAAAAAATGGCTCAATTTACCCCCTTCTTCCCTATTCATCACAATATGGAATTGTACTAACTGACAGTAATCTCCCAGTTTCAAGCAATAGAGATCTTTTAAAGCACTTAAAATGTTCAGCTTTAGAGAGCGAAATTGATCTCCATCACCCTCCATCACCCTCCTTATTTCCAGTCACCCTCACTGCCAACCTCTGAATATGAATGAACTGGCTTTTACACAGACCGACCACCTATTGAGTTATCAATCTTCACATGGGTAGTAAAGTGACTTGAAATGAGGGCACTTTGTGGGGAAAATAAGTTTGTGAATACACTATGGGGCTATAATAACACTGGAATAATTTTGTCCCACTCTTATCTCTTCCACCCACCTTTGCGTCTGAAAAGGTTTTGTAGCTGCAATCCCATATTCACTATTTGCAGAGGGAGCTGGCTGATTCTTGACACCATAATCTCATATGAAAAGGTGCCTATCAGGAATACGTGCAGGTATTTATCAAATAAGAATGACGCCATTTGTGATATACCATTCAATAATAACAGAACAATCACTATATTTTCCCTCGCTTTCTCCATCACACTTCCAGTTGAGTAAGTCCCTGAGCGGAAAACTTTATAGGGAGCATTGTTACAGCTGATAAGGGGAATCTGATTGGAGGAGAAGGAACTGAGAGATCTGTTGTTGTTAACTTCACACAAATGTTTTCTCTCTTGTGCCATATGCAATGCTTAAGGTACCCGCCTTCTAAACCAGAGCATCTCCACTTGGCTTTCTCACCATAAAACGACTCTAAATGTGTTGTCAACCTCTGGCGATGACAGTGCTCACAACAAATGAACAAAAGCTTGTGCCTTCAGAGTGGACTGAGTCCTGCCTGGGGCCCAGGGCTAAATGAAGCTAAAGCAGTAGATCTCCCAGAGGCCAAAGTGTTGTAGGACTAGAGAGAGAAACCTTCTGGTATCAGTCAACTGTCTGTAGCCGGTGGAACAATACTGCACCGATCATCATAGATAGATGTGAAATTGCTCGACTAAGGTCTCTTCGGCAAAAAACGTCAAAATGAATGACAGATTTCTAGAGCTATCTTTGATTCTGACCATTTTGAGGAAATGTTTACTGGCTATGGCGTCTCAAAATGGACAAACAGTACTATTGCCCCTTTTTTCTTATTTTTTAAGCAAAGATCTTTCAAGGGAGTATGGAGAACACTCTTTTCTGTTCGGCTAGCCGAGTTCCTAGGCGCCAGCCGAACTGATGCATGCTGACGCCTTGACTACAATGTCAAAGGGCCACGTCAGCACTGCAGTATCTTTACACACTAAAGGAGAACGTCATTGTTCAAAGTGTAAAAGCTCTGCCTCTCCTTTTTCAGTCCCCCAAAAATGTTGCCATGCCAACCTTTCAATTCTACCCTACATGACTTGAGTCTTTGAATGTGCCTGTTAGCTGCAGAGGCAGAAGTGTTTCTCTGTTTTTTTTATCAAGGCTGACAGTGTTGCACAATGGTACACTTCAGCTCAATGTGCTAAGATGGTGATATTAGGAAATGTATTCAAAACTGAGTGTTAAACTGTATGGTAGCAAACGTGTCATACGGCATTTCTCCTCTCCATCAGATTGAATCTTTGCACAGAGATGAGGTGACATTATTACGTCACATAGTCAGCAGACTTCCTAACAGCAGGTAGCCTAAAGTTGGTCCATGGACAGGTTGTGTTGTCCATAAAGTGTGCATAAACAAAATCATTTTCAAACTGTCACCTCCCGTTGGCAGCCTAGATATGGACATGTGTGGACATTGACCTTATGACCTTACCTTATCACACATAAGCACGCTGAAGTCTCTATAATGCCCCTTCCTTGTGTACTTAGGATGACAGCTACACAACGGCCAATACCTTTTCGATGTATTTGGAGAGGGAAATGCAGGAAGCAAAGAGTGATTGAATTAGATTATAGTGGCATTGGAGGTCCACTTGCATCTGGAGATGCTTGAAAGTAAGCCTTTTGTCAACATATAATTGAGTTGTGAGTTTTTGAAGCTTGCCAAGCCTTTCTCTTGCATAGGTCATATATACATTTTATAACATCCACAAAGGCTTAATATAACATGCATTAAAACAAACATTGCTGCCTCATCATCATAATATAGTAGCTACATGTACGCATTATGAGTATATTGCATAGATTTCTCTACTTGGTACCATCTAGCTAGAGGTAGACAACTGGTTTAGTTGAAAGTGTGGTTTCTCTGTATCCTTCATTTGCGTGGAAGGCAGCTGAAATCCAGAGCGGGACTCAATGTTGAGTGATCACAGTAATTAACACAACACACAATGAGCAATGAACAAATGGGAAATGGGCACAGACTTATGAAGGCCATTTAATCCTTTGCCACTTTACGTTAATAACATGTTTTCGTCACCACATACAGGTGTAGGATCTTAATTTGATCACCCTCTATTAGGAGAACTTTTATGCAATGCAGGTAATGTAAAACGTGTAGTGTATTTGAGGTATAAAGAGCCTTCTGAAGTTTGTAATTAAAATTACAATTTTCTGTTGCTGCAGGATTATTTTCTTGCTGTAGCAAACTGGCACAAAATAAGATCCTACATCTGTACAAATAGAATGATTAGGAAGGGAGGGAGGCACAACATACTATATTACTGTGACCAAAATGTTGTTTCAAGTTGAGTGGCAGCGAGACAAATCCCTGTGACAAGATTAGGGATTTAAATGACCATCAAAGGCAGAAACCAACTGGTTGATAAACACGAGGAAGAACAGGATATGATGAGCCCACCAACGCACTGGCAGATGAATGACTGAGACTAATCAACTTCATCAACACTACATTATGGCCAATGAAGCAAACACTGCTGCAACAACAACTATATTTATCTTCTCTATAACAGAACAGAGGACGCCATTCTCATCCTCAGCCCATTAACTGAGTTTAAAAAAAAAAGAAGTAATTGAACCTTTATTTAATTAGGAAAGTCAATTAAGAACAAATTCTTATTTACAATGACGGCTTGCCCCGGCCAAACCCTAACGACGCTGGGCCAGTTATGCACCGCCCTATGGGACTCCCAATCACGTCCGGTTAGTGACGCCTCTAGCACTGAGATGCAGTGCCTTAGACCACTGCGCCACTCGAGAGCCCAAAACTGATGCATCCCCAGAACCCTGACCTTTGACTCATGCATCCCCAGAACCCTGACCTTTGACTCATGCATCCCCACAACCCTGACCTTTGACTGATGCATCCCCAGAACCCTGACCTTTGACTCATGCATCCCCAGAACCCTGACCTTTGACTCATGGATCCCCACAACCCTGACCTTTGACTGATATTGACTGGTTCACAATGTCACTAATGTGTAGACTACTAATGTATCTAAGTATGATGGTACAATAGTATGTACAATAGTCCCTAATACACCCTAAGTAGACATTTCACTTAACCCCCAGAGTCTACAAAAATTGTATATGATATCTATTAATCTAGCTAACATATCTGTTATTCTGCACACTGCTATCCTGTCGTCTATGGTAGTGTGGATAATAAGTAGCCTAAAACCAGAGGAGTAATGGTTAGACTGCTCTATGAATGGGTGCATATCTCCATCTAGTGGACATCTTGTGTACTGCTTGTGCCATTATTGTGTCTAATTGTCTGGAGTTATGATAGCTCAGCTATCAATCAAGCTGAATTTCCTACTGTGTGCTTTACATTAAATACACAATGTGAACATTAATCATAATTGTTGCACACCTCCAAGGAATTTCATAGATTATCTTTTAAATGTTGTCATTTATAATGGCATACAATATATGTGAAAAACAGAACATAACCGCAAGTGTTTTAGCAAATTATTGGTGGTATTATTTTTAATCATGATGAGGATTTTTTCTAATGAAACAGGGATTGTAGGGCGAGGGCTGGAGAAAGGCGCTCTCCTCTCCATGTTACACCTTGTTGAGACTGGGTTAGTGATAGGCTAAACAAAGAAACAACACCCTCTCTTCATTTCACATATAGGATCAAGCCCTTAGTAACACCAGCCTGCCTATTAACCCTAACATGACCTGTGGGTTATCGCTACCAGAACTGGGATAACTATCATTTTAACTATGCTTTGTAGAAAGTAACTATTTTCGAGGGGGAACAAAAAGTTTGTTTGGAGGTGACAAACTATTTGAATACAGATCACACAAAAAAAAAGTACCACTTTTTAAAACTATTGGAATACAGATCTCAGGAAGTGACTGTTATTGGATTGGCTGCCTTCAACAACGCCAGGGTTGTAAACTCAACAAAAAAAGAAAAGTCCCTTTTTCAGGACCCTGTCTTTCAAAGATAATTTGTAAAAATCCATATTACTTCACAGATCATTGTAAAGGGTTTAAACACTGTTTCCCATGCTTGTTTAATGAACCATAAACAATTAAATGAACAAGCACCTGTGGAACGGTCGTTAAGACACTAACAGCTTACAGACGGTAGGCAATTAAGGTCACAGTTATGAAAACTTGGGACACTAAAGAGGCATTTCTACTGACTCTGAAAAACACTAAAAGAAAGATGCCCAGGTTCCCTGCTCATCTGTGTGAACGTGCCTTATTCATGCTGCAAGGAAGCATGAGTACTGCAGATGTGGCCAGGGCAATAAATTGCAATGTCCGTACTGTGAGACGCCTAAGAGAGCGCTACAGGGAGACAGGACGGACAGCTAATCGTCCTCACAGTGGCAGACCACGTGTAACAACACCTGCACAGGATCGGTACATCCGAACATCACACCTGCGGGACAGGTACAGGATGGCAACAACAACTGCCCAAGTTACACCAGGAACACACAATCCCTCCATCAGTGCTCAGACTGTCCGCAATAGGCTGAGAGAGGCTAGACTGAGGGCTTGTAGGCCTGTTGTAAGGCAGGTCCTCACCAGATATCGCCGGCAACAACGTCGCTTATGGGCACAAACCCACAGTCGCTGGACCAGACAGGACTGGCAAAAAGTGCTCTTCACTGGCGAGTCGCAGTTTTGTCTCAACAGGGGTGATGGTCAGATTCGCATTTATCGTCAAAGGAATGAGCGTTACACCGAGGCATGTTCTCTGGAGCGAGATTGATTTGGAGGAGGAGGGTCGGTCATGGTCTGGGGCGGTGTGTCACAGCATCATTGGACTGAGCTTGTTGTCATTGCAGGCAATCTCAACGCTGTGCGTTACACAGAAGATATCCTCCTCCCTCATGTGGTACCCTTCCTGCAGGCTCAGCCTGACATGACCCTCCAGCATGACAATGCCACCAGCCATACTGCTCGTTCTGTGCGTGATTTCCTGCAAGACAGGAATGTCAGTGTTCTGCCATGGCCAGCGACGAGCCCGGATCTCAATCCCATTGAGCCTGTCTGGAACCTGTTGGATCAGAGGGTGAGGGCTAGGGCCATTCCCCCCCCCCCCCCCCCCCCAGAAATGTCTGGGAACTTGCAGGTGTCTTGGTGGAAGAGTGGGGTAACATCTCACAGCAAGAACTGGGAAATCTGGTGCAGTCCATGAGGAGGAGATGCACTGCAGTACTTAATGCAGCTGGTGGCCACACCAGATACTGACTGTTACTTTTTGATTTTGACCCCCCCCCCCATTGTTCAGGGACAAATTATTCAATTTCTGTTGGTCACATGTCTGAGGAACTTGTTCAGTTTATGTCTCAGTTGATGAATCTTATGTTCATACAAATATGTTAAGTTTGCTGAAAATAAACGCAGTTGACAGTGAGAGGACATTTCTTTTTTTTGTTGAGTTTATTTGGAACTGCATGTTAAAGATAGAAACAGAATGAATAGAACACTTAACCTCTTAATTAAATGTAAAGTCCCCATATTTTTTATTCAATTCGGTCCTTTATGAAAACGGTAGCCCATATCTGCAACAACAGCGTGTCTGCAAAAAGCTGAGTATCTTGGCTATTGATCTGTGCCTTCAAATCTTTTGTATGACTTACTACCATGTATGGGCATACGAGTGTATAAGGGCAGGCCGAGTCGATGACCTAATTTCAAGATGGCTGCTACCTACGTTACGGTTGGCGGTGTGAAGCATAAACAAAATAAACACGGAATACGTTAATTCACACCGAAAGCCGAGACTCCACAGATCATGAGGATATCTTATTTGTCTGGCTTTGACCTACCGTTACTGATCACCAGCCCCGAGAGTCAAAATGTTTATTTTATACAACGTTTTCACCAAACAGCAAACAATTTCGTGGTATCCAATTGCTAGTTACAGTCCTGTCCCATCGCTGCAACTCCTGTACAGACTTGGAGGCGAAGGTCAAGAGCCGTGCATCCTCCGAAACACAACCCTGCCAAGCCACACTGCAGAATTGCCATACACCTGGTGACTGTGTCAGCGTGCATTTCGCCCAGCCCGCCACTGGAGTCGCTAGTGAGCGATGGGACAGGAACATCCCTGCCGGCCAAACCCTCCCCTAACCCAGACAACGCTGTGCCAATTCATCGCCACACCATGGGTCTCCCGGCCGCAGCCAGCTGCAACAGAGCCTGGACTCGAACCCAGGATCTCTAGTGGCACAGCTAGCATTGCGATGCAGTGCGTTAGACCACTGCGCCGCTCAGGAGGCCAGCAGCAAATGTTAAACAAGGTAAGCTTCCATTTGGTCTGTGTTTGAGCTGTAGCTACACGAGGGGTATGAAATTAATCCTTAAGTTGGTGGGAACAAATCTAGCCTATTGACAATGTTATCTAATGATGTATGACTTAATGGCAACATCGAATGTCCACCGAGGGACTAGATCTTTGCACATAAAAAATATGACGTTGCCTGCTTAGGCATCCATTACACAGGGGATTGGCTACTATGACACCTTGACAGCATTGTAGCCAATGAGATAAGCTTTCCAGGGATATGCAGTTGACCTGGGTGGGACAAAGCAAGGCCTAGAACCTCTTATGCGTCATGGAAACTATTGCTACCTGGCTCAGAGACTTGGAAACGTCCCGTGACCACACCTGACACCACTTACTTAAACATCTGTCCATTTCTAGTTGTTAGGTCTATCAATACCATTTTTTCTGATATCATTCACATGTTGTGGAAGCCATCTGATGTGTTTCCAGCTCTAGTCATCAATAATTCCCTTATAGCTTGTAAATAACGATTATTTTTGTGTGTGTTTGATCTTGTCTATTCTGAACTATGTAACTCCTATCTATCTTCTGATAATTTCCTCACCATCTCCCAGATGTCGTCTTTCCAAATATACCAAGTTTTGGCATGTCAGAATCATGTAATTCCACATGAATAGCAGTTCGTTTTGAGTATGTCTATTAAAGCGGAAATCTACATTTTGCCATTACATTTAAAAGGTTAAAAATGTTCTTGTACCTGTGTAATAAAACTGCAATTTTGGAGCAACATTTTTTTCATGTTTTTTACATAATACTTTGGTAATTGCATTTTAATTGCATAGCAACGAGCTGAGAGTTTTTGTAACTACTGTACACGAGGAAAAGTTACTTCCTTATTTCACTTTAATAACTCCATTATTATGCAAATTATAAAGCCATTTAAAAAACGTCCTATGTAACAATGTTGCTATTGTAATATCCACAAAGTTACTACATGTAAGAACTTGATGTAAAGTGTTACTGTATTACCTCACGTCACTAATTATAGAAATATATTTGTTAGAAGCTGCAAAAGTGGTCTACTCTAATGTTGAGGGGATTCCATGTACCTCATGCATTTAATTATAGGCTATAGCTATATTAATATTCCTATCTAAGAGAACTCTAAACCATGTACTTATATTCATAAATTTAGACTAGCTAAACTACCTGCTGTAGTTTTTGGTTCTTCATAAGATATTTGTCAGCCATCAAATAAAAATAAAAAAATGTTTTCAAATAACCTGCATATATTGAAATACCTCCAAGTTTTATTTTGTTTTCTGGGACCAGTATTTGAATATCAAAGAAGATAGTAGCCTTTTAGTTGAAACTCTATGAAAACTATATATATGACTACCTCGAGTATTTGAAAAGTTAGTATTTTCAAATCAACTACAAAATACAACTATTTGGTCTGATAACTAGATTAGGTAGGGTGTAGACACACTAAAACCTTCATCCGTTGATAATTACTTTAGTCTGTTACCTTTCTGAGGACTCTATAGCAACCTGTCCCTGGGCTCTGTCTGAGACAGCATAGTCCCTTTCTCTCTCTATCTCTCAGTTCAGCAGTAAATAGCCAACCCACATAATTAGTCTGCTCTGCTCCTGACAAAGCTCAGTGGTGCAGACACCTGACACATCTTTGTTGACTGAGACCAGTGAGCACACTTCTTCTCTAGAAAAAAAAAAAAGCAGGGGAACCTGTTTGTCTCAGAGGATATAGTTGGGAAGCCAGAACAAGCACACGGAATAATTTACTGAGTACTAATTCATAACTGCACTGTTACTGTTTCAGGGGTTCTGTGTTAGCGTTCAATCAATGGGCCTGTAATAATGAGCCTTGCTGCTATAGGTTAATTACTTCCTATTCCAGTAATTATTGGACTGTTAAGTTGTACTGGATCCTATAGGTATAGAGGAATATCATAACATAACAAAATGATTAGATCCCACATACTGTGGATCGAACTATTACACCCCAGTTCATAAAACACGTACACACACACACACACAATGAGGTGACTCCGGCAATAAAATGCCTCCACAACAGTGAAACTCCACTCCTCACGGTTAGTCATCTCTCAGCCTTTCCCATACCGTCAACTAGTGAAACCAACCTTAGCATGATTCCCAGGCCATGACCAATAGGGAAGGGAATATACAGTATACTATATCAAATATCAAGATTGACGTTCCCAAGTTCAAAGTTTACAATTTGTAAAGCTATTCACAATTATGTCTTAATTAATATATATTTTTTAAATGATGTAAAAGTAACTGTCTTTAAACTGCAGCATGATTGCAGTTTGATTGGGTGTGTCACATTTCTTCCAGAGCAATTTCCAAATACGTCAACGGTCACGGAACACGGACAATCTTATTCACATCATGTAGCAGATTGCTTCAAGCAAATCCGTGTACTGTGAGGTCACAGCGTGTCTCTACACGCTGGTATTAGGCTACAATGGGCCTATTGAAGGGAGCATTAAGTTTTTTTGGGAGGGTGTGGCAGTTAAGTAAATGTGTACTCCTGCAAAAGCTGCCATTGTTGGGGTTGAGACTTTAGCTTGGATCTTAATCTCTCTGTTATCATTTAAGGTGCTATGGTTCTTACTGAGTATTGATGTAAACATCTCAATCCCCAACCTGGCCTTAACTGTAAGAGCTTCAGCAACAATACTTCCTCATCTCTCCACTGTAATGGCTGGCACAAAATAGAAAATATTTATTGAAATGAGTGACAGGCAAAAGAAATATGAAATGTAGTCAACATCTTAAAATGCAAAGTATACAAACATTTTTTTTAAACTAGCCCTAAAAAATACCTTGATGAATCACAAACATTGGTCTTCAGCAGCAGTCTACATAGCCTGCAGCGTCATCAGCAACCCATATTATCATTAACTGAGGTTAAAAAACACCCACAAGTTTAAACAACTATATAAAATGTAATCTCTTCTCTGGTACCTTCATAGACAAAGGTCCTCAGTAGCAGGCTATTTAGCATCCTGGAGCATCATAGACATAGTCAACAAAAGCTTTGGTCACAAATCTACATAAAACGACCAATAAAAAGACTAACAAATACATATTTACATAAGTGAAAGTGCTAAGAGTCCTCTCAGGTGCCAGTCTCTCAGCTGATGATGAAGATACTGGGTGCCAGTCTCTCAGCTGATGATGAAAATCCTGAGTGCCACTCTCAGCTGATGATGAAGACTCTGGGTGCCAGTCTCTCAGCTGATGATGAAGATCCTGAGTGCCAGTCTCTCAGCTGATGATGAAGACTCTGGGTGCCAGTCTCTCAGCTGATGATGAAGACTCTGGGTGCGTCTTCTCTCATGGGAGGCAGGCTCTCCATATTCTCAATGAGGATGTGTTTGTCCTCCCGTTTCACCTCCAGTGGCTGACACATTCTGCTGGCCAGGCCCTCCAGGGTGACGTGGATGTCTTTGAACAGGTGCAGCATGGCTACCCCCAAGATGATGACCAGGAAGCCCCCCACGGTGCCCACCACGTCCACACCAGACATGGTCCCCCACTCTTTAAACAGGATGATGGAGGTGGTGAGCACCACGGTGGTGAAGCACACATAGTAGATTGGGTAGACCAGCAGCGTGTTGAAGGTGTCCAGGGACTTGTTCAGGTAGTTGACCTGGACCACGATAGAACTGACCAGTGACGCCAGCAGGATCCAGGTGAGCGGGTGACGCACCACGGCCGGGTCAGAGAACACTGTGCGGATGGCGATGCCCAGGCCCTTGACGGAGGAGACGGTGAAGGCTCCCAGCATAGAACAGATGCCGATGTAGACCAGGATGTTGGTCTGGCCCACACGGGGGGAGAAGTAGAAGATAAGCAGCAGGCAAGCCACCAGCAGGATACTGGCAAACACAAGGAAGCCTAGAGATACAAAGCGGATACACAGGAGCCATTGAAGTGAGGCTTGACACAGAGGAGAGAGAGCGATAAGTGTTTCTCTAGGGTGTGGTGGATGGTAGTTAGGGAACAGACAGGTGTTATTCCCTGGTGCAGAAGTACCATCTGTCCTTCTGTCTACATATTTGCTCAATAATGACGATAGCATTTTTGAAGTTCTCTACTCTAAATGACATGTTCATTACCTCATTGTTGCACTGCCCTTAATAAAATAATTGCTGTGTGAATAATTGATGATGATGATGATGTACCTGGGTCGAGCAGTTTGTCAGTCATCTGCTGCAGGGTAGTGACTTCCTCTTCTTCAGGTGCATGGATCACCATGAGAGTGCTGCCCAGTATGCTGAGCACACAGCCCAGCTTTCCCAACAGATTCAGTGTCTCCCCCAACAGGTAAGAGGACAGCACTGCACTGTGTCCAGAGAGAAGCCACAATGACAGTCATTTGAATATTAATGCAAACCTGTAGAACAATGACTCAATGTGAGGATACCCAGTATCAACACGAACACAAAAAACACACAACAGCTCCTGAAAGTTAAAATAAGTTTCCACATACACCAAAATAAGGGTACAAAACTATAACATTGGTGTGAGATTTTACACAGTCATGGAAAATGTGGAACCAGAGAGAACATAAGTACCTGTATGTGAAGGCTGGCTGTGTGTTAATAGACAACATGAGAAGTAATGGTACCTGATGAGGACACTCAGGGCACCCAGAGGAGTCACCACAGTAGCTGGCGCAAACATGTACGCTGCAAAGTTGGCAACCTCACCGGCACCCACTGTGAGAAGCAGGAAATAATACAAAAACATTTATGTAGTCCTAATCCTTTTTGTTCTTTGGGGAGCAGAGATTAAGACGGTTTCTTGACTGTCCAGCTCGCTAATGATCACTAAACAGTCAGGGATCATCGAAAATTCCCAAAACAATGGCTAGAGGACAAATTTTGACAGCAAGGAAATCAAATCAACAACAAAAAAAATCAGTGTGGCCCCCCCGGAACTCAATGAAGACCGAATGCGGCCCCCGGGGGCAAAATTAGTTCAACACCCCTGGGTTAAGCCTTATAGTTCTACTAGCTACCCAACAGAACTATGATAAAACTACTCGTATTCCCACATTACATTATAGTGCTCGTGACAAACAATGAGGATAGATTTGACAACAACAAAAAAAACTCACTGGTTAGAAGGCCACTCCACCATAGCCAGTCCTTTAAATATCCATGACCACCTTCACCTGCACAGAACACAGCAAACAAGGCTGTTCATTAGAATAGAAGACAAACAAATCAATAACATCAATCAATAACAAATTAAGTTGATTGATTGCTTGACACCCTCCTGTGAAGGCAATCAAGTTGTTTCTTGTCCTCAGGAAACCTTGATGCCAGTACAGTTTGTTTAATCAAACGTTATATAACTGACAGAGAGCGAGTCCTTTATTAGACTGAGTTTCACTGTTTCGGTCAGGGTTCATGTCCAGTATTTAGATACTACAACAACCTTTAAACAGGAACTGGATGTACTATTCTCTATCGATATGGAGAGCTGAAATATCATACCGTTAGGTCATAGTCAAATCAAATCCAGGTTTCTTGGTCGCCTACACAGTTTTACAGGATGTTATCGCAGGTACAGCGAAATGATTATGTTTCTAGCTCCAACAATGCAGGAATATCTAGCAATACAATAACAATGCACACATAATCTAAACGTTTTTTTAAAAAGAAGAAAAAAAAGAAAGAAATTAAGACATAACAGAATGAGAAATATCAGTCATAAATAAATATATATGTATGTGAATGGTATGTATAGACAGTATCTGAATAGAAAAGGAATGTATAGCAGTAGTTATGATTAGAATACAGTATATACACTGAGTGTACAAAACATTATGAACATGCTCTTTCCATGACATAGACTGCAACTCAATATTAGGAAGGTGTTCTTAATGTTTTGTACACTCAATGTACATATAAAAGTGGGTAAAACAGTATGTAAACAGTATTAAAGCGACCAGTGTTCAATGACTATGTAAATAGGGCAGCAGTCTCTACGTAGCAGGGTAGAGTACTGGGCGGAGTCCGGCTAGTGATGACTTTAAAAAAAAAAAACGACTGTCAGTAGATACCAATCCGGACTTGATTCTACATAAACTTTGATCAAAATAAGGACAATGCCCTCCTGTGGTGTAATGTGATGTGTTTGTGTTTTTCCACATCCTTAAACAGTGAAGACCCCTACCTGCTCTGGTCTGTCCATTATTGGCTAGGCGAAGCAGGGCCTTCTTCTTCAGCATCACACTTCCTCCAATCAGGAAGGCCGACAGCACCGCCAAGGTCAAACCAGTCCAGAAGTTATAGCTGGTCCAGTTGTTAACGACGGCTGACAGCTCTGTCTCAGTGGCATTGTGATTGTCAGTGAAGGAGGTGTTGAGGAGGCTTGCCTCCCCGTTGACTATACACACAGCAGTCTGAGATGGACACAGTAGCCTTATTATGGAACCTGGAAAAACAAGCAGAGTGACATCACTTTTAACATTATAGCTTCATATAAACTGGGTGGTTGGAGCCCTGAATGCTCATTGGCTGACAGCCGTGGTATATCAGACCGTATACCACGGGTATCACAAAACATTTATTTTTACTGCTCTAATTACGTTGGTAACCAGTTTATAATAGCGATGACACCTTGGGGGTTTGTGGTATATGGCCAATATATCACGGCTAAGAGCTGTTTCCAGGCACTCTGCATGGCCACACCTACACTACACCTGCTCGGGCCTTATAGCTTTATGAAAGCTATGATGCTCTTATTGTGTGATTACCATGTTATTTCTAAGTAAATACCTGGACCATTTATGTTCAATAAAGTATAACACTATTAGAACATCTGGTGAAGAGAAACCAATCCAAAACACACAGCGGTAATGGCCTACATAGCAGATTAACCATGTGTTGCCTGATTATTGTTATGTCACAATAGTAATATCCATGGCAGTTATCAGAATGATACCAGTGTATTCATGTTGTTTGTTATCAACACTAACCTATCTACACAAAGCCCAATTAAAGATTGGAATGGTCAAATAGAATTCGGCTCAACTTCTTTGGATTTCATTGGGAAGAAGATATCCTACTTCAGAAATCCATATGACAATTCATGTTTAGCGAGACTGACAGATTCTGTAATTCAATACATGACCTCCCCATTTGAACAATGTCCCCGCATTGGCATGGTGCAATGACATGTTCTCTCTGTCAACAAAGGTGTTCTATTCACACACAACGGAGATTACTATTCTCGTAAGCTTAGAAATCATCCATTATATGGACATTTCAAGTGGAATGACCTGGAAAAACTGGCTTTGGAAATTAGCCCATTAAAAGTAGTTCAAAGACATGAACAGCCCCACTTGACATTCTATAATATTTTCAAACAATTGCTTTTAAAATCATACATTTAAACTGGATTTGTGTTCTGCTCCAGATGAAGACGTTTAGAAAATAATTTCTGACAATATCTTTTTTGGCTATTAAGTGTATTCACGGATGCCAACCCATGGGTATTCTTGTCTGTAAATTCTGCCAATACGCCCTTCATGAATAAGCCTACTGTTGCTATATCACAAACATTAAAAAATATTGTAGGCCCCCATTTCCCATTAAATAGCGTAGCCTACAGTACTATGATGACATTGAAGTATTAGCCTATTAACGTACCGTTTCGGCATGAATCCTTAGATAAATGAACATATTGCATTGTGTTGATTTTTGGCTAATATCCAACAAATCTCGAAGTAGCCGAAACAGTAGTAGTAGGTCAAAAAAGAGACCGGTAAAAGTATCCGTTCCCAATGTGATCGTTCTTAATTCCACGCATTAAAAAAAAACGTTTCGCAGAAACAAATCGATCCGATAGATTATTCACAGGGGGCTTGGGCACACAATCAAGTCATCCTGACCTGCTCAGGTGTACGTCTGGCACTCCCATTACCTCCGTCAGCAGCTCTCTCATTGGCCTCGAAAAGAGCAGGCGACGACGCTGCGCTTTCACTACTGATCAAGGGCACATCCCTCTGCTCAGACGTTGCTGACGCCTTCCAGATCCTACAACGTCTGGATAGGTAATTTACCTATCAACTAGCTAACCAGTGGTTGACGTGTCCATCGAATGAGCAGGGGAGAATGTTAAAAGCAATCTGGGCTGATTTCAGTACGTTTTTACGTTCTGGAACATTCAATTGAACTGAAACAGAGCTACACTGAAGACCCAGTTGATAAAAACCAGGGAGCGGTTTGGGGACTCTGTCAACATAGCAACCACCCTTTAAAAACGTCACTTATTGCGTCAAGCCACACCTCGCCACACCCACCAAACGGGAGCAAACGTACCTCAAAGTCTGTTCAAGAACGTACAAGAAAGTTTTGGATGTTACATTGCGATAACATTTACAGATGTTATCGCAATGTACCAAACGTTCAGGCGAAATGAACGCACCTCTCAACGCCCGACTGCACAGTCGTTGACGTAACACAACCATTGGTTAATGCATAGGAGAACGGCCCTATACTTTGCAAGAAAGGCTTCTTTATCAAATTAGTTATATTTACAACATTTTAGGTGGTTAATCTAATTTAATCATATTGATCTAAATGAACTGTACTGTATATAAGTATATTAAAATGTATACATGAAGTGTGTAAAAAGTATTGTTGTTGTCTCTCGGTGTCTAGACAATATATGATTCTTATCCAACTTGTAAGTCGCTCTGGATAAGAGCGTCTGCTAAATGACTTAAATGTTAAATGTTATCTTATTCACATTTTTTATTTAATGTACTATTATGTTATTTTGTTTTCGTCTATAACTGTTGTGTATTTTGTCACGTGTTTGATGTGGACCCCAGGAAGTGTACCTGCTGCATGTGCAACAGCTAATGGGCATCCTATAATCTAAACTAGACTAAACTAAAAACCTCTCGATTCATTCCATTCATTTTTGATGTGATCATCATCTCTGTCTTATGTCTCTGTAAATCAGAGGGAAGAGTGACCCCCAGTGTCCACTTTGAGAAGCGCAGCTCTGTAGGACTTCATCATACAACACAATGTATGCAAGAAAGACATTATATTATCCTCCTAAAACCCAACAATTCGTTTTTGCCCAATCTAATGGACATTAGGTGCTGTGGGATTATTTAAGATATTCTTTGAAGAGGTAGGGTTTCAGATGTTTTTGGAAGGTGGGCAGGGACTCTGCTGTCCTAGCTTTAGAGAGAGACTGGTTCCTCCATTGGGGTGCCAGGACAGAGAAGAGCTTGGACTGTGCTGGGCGGGAGCTGCCCTCCCGTAGCGGTGGGAGAGCCAAAAGACCAGAGGTGGCAGAACGGAGACCCCGAGTTGGGGTTTAGGGTTTGAGCATAGCCTAAAGGTAGGGAGGGGTTTGCTGCTCCATAGGCAAGTATCATGGTCTTGTAGTGGATGCTAGCTTCGACTGGAAGCTAGTGGAGTGTGCAGAGGAGCAGGGTGAAAGGGTTACCTAATTCTCCTAACCTGCTGTGTAAATTCTTCAAACCTGCTACAAAAAAAGTCGCTTCCAGGCGTAGCTCTTTGGAAGTGGCGTGAGAAGAGTGTTTCTCGTGCCCATTATGTCTGCATTACAATATACATTTACAATAGTTTGGTTTCAACCCAGGATAATGGGAAAATCAGAACCACAAATTGAACAGAAGTCATAGTAGCCTACTCCGAACATAAGGCCCATTTTACAAAAGGAAAACAAAGTCCTTGCTCATTTCATAGAACTTTATTTTCTAGGAAAAATAAAACATGTCTATGCCATTTCTTGTCTGCACTTTAAGCTTTTCTTTGAGACGGGGATGATGCCTCTGAGCACTGGAGAGTGGCAGAGAGAAGAGCAGGCTAAGCGGTGCGACAGGCCTCAGTTGCAGTAGTTCTGCAGGTCGAAGATGTTGCAAGGCTTGTGACAGCACTGCTCTACGATGCCTCTCTTTACCATCATGTCCATCTGGTCTTTGAACGGGTACCCGGCAACTTCGTTCTCCTGCGCCGGTTTTGGAAAGAGAAACCCTGCAAGAGGAGAAAAGCACATTGAGTGAGTGCTACCTCATAACATCAAGCAGCATATTGTATGGACTACTGGCCTTTTCTGTGTTTCAGCATTGCCTTCACATTCAGTTTCATATTTGTAGTTTCTTCTAAGTGACCATGCGTTTTCTAAATGTGATTTCGACACACATACACACAAAAACAGGAAAGTAGCTTGTGGTCTTAGATCAAGTTGAGTTGTCGAGCAGATATGAAGTCTTTGAATTCAGACAGTGCTAGAGGTGTCTTACCTGTCAGGGGATCCACATCTCTCTTTGGATTGTAAAAGAATCCTTTCTCTCCACACACCAGATAGAGGGCGTCCACCAGGTGAGAGCCACACAGGTGTTGGGCAGCTGAAGCGTCTGCCCCAGGGTAGAGGGCCAGCAGCACCAGCAGAGACACAGCTTGGAGCCAGAGGGCCATGTTGATGATGGGCTGGAGGAGGGAAAGAAAACGGGTATGTTAACACTGCTTACACTGTGGGAGTTTCATGCAGGGCATAAGAAACATCTTTGTTCTTCTAGGAGTGACATTACTCCTTCTGTGTAATGCTGACGACACGACCCATATTCTGTCGTAATATTGTCATTCAGCATGTTCTAAAAGAAACCATAGCCTTACATCAACAAAATGACTATTTTCATAAGCACTCATACAGGAATAGCTCACTAGATGAAGTAAAATACTGTTGTTACTGACCAAAATACATTTGTTCAACAAAAACATGAAGAGTTCCGAGGTTGTTTTCAGATTATAGTGACATCTACATCCCCAAGATCTGCCACCCTAACTCAACTGTCGTTCCCAACCCTCCAGTGAAACACAAGATACCCCCGGCTCTTACCTGTGGAGGTGGTGGTGAAGACGCTCTGTAGAAGAGTAGCAGAAATGCTGAAGGAGAAGTTGGTTGAGGCAGAACACCAGATTCTCCCCCCATTTTATACCCCTAGAGCAGGCAGGCCTCGGGAACAAGGGTCTGTGGTCTTTGCCAGTGTCAGCGGAAAAGAGAAGTCGCTCAATAAAATCAAATGGTAAGTGGCAATCCAATTGTTCGCCTCGTTAGGCATGTTTGTTTTACTAAGTGACATTAGCGGTCCAAGCGGAGGGCCGGTGAATCGGACATAACTGATGTGACCTGTGTCTGAGATGTACAGAGGATTCCAGGGATTGTTGGCTTGCATTTGACCCACCTGTTCCTGCTTCAGCCACACTAAAGAGTATAGTAGCTGTTTGTTTAAGAAGGTAGCTAGTGAGAGATGGCTTGTGGCTCAATGAGTGTCCTAAGCAGCTGTTTTTGGTGTTGAAGGTACTTAACGTGTCCTGTTGTGATGTTAGTGGGATGTTTCATGTTGACACATTAGTCATTAGCCAACCTTCGCTGGAAAGAGTCATCTTTTTGTGAAAACTTCTTCCATGACGCACTCATGTGTTGTGATGGTAATGGCAAAGTTAAAGAAATGCTCTTGGATCAGTTACTTTGACGTGAGATTAACGTTCCATAACTACATTTTGTTAGTATTAATGAAGCAACAGCAATATTGACCCCACAACCTCCAGTATTCTGATGAAAAGGTGTTGGTGCAGCGCGTAATTATTTATTCTGTATTCTCCGCTCTCCTCCCCTCTACAGAAAACTCTAGATTGCACAATGTTATCCCCAAATGTGACAGTCTTTTTCTAACAAAAGTCTACTTTTTGTTCTCCCTTAACAGCTTCTGTAAAGTCTGAGCCCTTTGGAAAGCTGAAAGAGACAACCTAATGGACTTTATTGTCCTTTAATTCACATAGGTGTCTGTCCGGAATTAAGTGAGCACAAACCTGACTATGATGGTTTATGCATCATTTGTAGCTACTGACAGCAGACTTGAAAGAGGAGGAAAGGAGAGCCCATAATCCTGGCATGTCAGGCTCAAAGAGGACATTTCCTAAATCTTAAGAGATGAGAGGGGTGAAGTCAAAGGCTGTGTTATGTGAGACAAGTGTTAAACCCTACTGGTACTATTTATCACTACTACTGGGGTTTTAGGCTGGGTTTCTGTACAGCACTTTGCTGATGTAAGAAGGCCTTTATAAATACATTTGATTTGATTTGATTACTGGAGGAGGTCCGGATACAGCAGTACTACAGGAGGGGGTCCGGATACAGCAGTACTACTGGAGGGGGTCCGGATACAGCAGTACTACTGGAGGTGATCCGGATACAGCAGTACTACTGGCGGGGATCTGGATACAGCAGTACTACTGGAGGTGATCCGGATACAGCAGTACTACTGGAGGGGGTCTGGATACAGCAGTACTACTGGAGGGGATCTAGATACAGCAGTACTACTGGAGGGGGTCTGGATACAGCAGTACTACTGGAGGGGATCTGGATACAGCAGTACTACTGGAGGGGGTCCGGATACAGCAGTACTACTGGAGGGGTTCCGGATACAGCAGTACTACAGGAGGGGGTCCCTCCAGTAGTACTGCTGGAGTAGTACCTCCTGCAAGTGTGCATACCGCATGTACTGTATTCGGACCCCCTCCAGTAGTACTGCTGTATCCGGACCCCCTCCAGTAGTACTGCTGTATCCGGACCCCCTCCAGTAATACTGCTGTATCCGGACCCCCTCCAGTAGTACTGCTGTATCCGGATCACCTCCAGTAGTACTGCTGTATCCGGACCCCCTCCAGTAATACTGCTGTATCCGGATCCCCTCCTGTAGTACTGCTGTATCCAGACCCCCTCCAGTAGTACTGCTGTATCCGGATCCCCTCCAGTAGTACTGCTGTATCCGGACCCCCTCCAGTAGTACTGCTGTATCCGGATCACCTCCAGTAGTACTGCTGTATCCGGACCCCCTCCAGTAGTACTGCTGTATCCGGACCCCCTCCTGTAGTACTGCTGTATCCGGACCCCCTCCAGTAATCAAATCAAATCAAATGTATTTATAAAGCCCTTCTTACATCAGCAAAGTGCTGTACAGAAACCCAGCCTAAAACCCCAGTAGTAGTGATAAATAGTACCAGTAGGGTTTAACACTTGTCTCACATAACACAGCCTTTGACTTCACCCCTCTCATCTCTTAAGATTTAGGAAATGTCCTCTTTGAGCCTGACATGCCAGGATTATGGGCTCTCCTTTCCTCCTCTTTCAAGTCTGCTGTCAGTAGCTACAAATGATGCATAAACCATCATAGTCAGGTTTGTGCTCACTTAATTCCGGACAGACACCTATGTGAATTAAAGGACAATAAAGTCCATTAGGTTGTCTCTTTCAGCTTTCCAAAGGGCTCAGACTTTACAGAAGCCGTTAAAGGAGAACAAAAAGTAGACTTTTGCTATAAGTTTAAAAAGTGATGTCTGACATACCAATGGGCATGATTCATATAATTTGCTCTTTAAAGTGCTGGCAGTCTTATGAACAGCATACTGGAAAGAGGACAGAACCATAAATGTTCTTCTGCAAGAAAAATGTGCTTGATAATCACCGGGTTGATTAAGTACAGAGGCTCATCTTTAATGTTTCTTTTTTATCTCGAAAGGTCAAACTGAGCAGTGCCTGTAATTTAGCACCACTCCTGTGATGTGTGGCTGATTTAGTGTGTGGGCATGATGTCATGTAAAATAAAAGAGAAGAGTGGAGATCAATTGGGAGCATGCCTATTATACTGTAATGAAACAGGCAGGGAGTGTAGCACAAACTCTCAACCTTCTGGCCCTCAGCCCTTCCTATGGAACGCCGTTTGGGTCTTTGCACGTCAAAAAAAGACACACGTCAAATAACACTATTTGTCAAGTCAAATAAGCTTGTTGATCAATCAGGACCTGAATACGTCACATAATAATTTAACACGTTCATACATTTTTTATAACTTAGTTATTACACATTGATCACTGGTATTACACAGCGATTCGCCGACACGTATGCTATGATGCTGGTAAAGTTTTGTCTGGCGCACCTGCCGCTGACGCAGAAGCGTAGACACGCTTCCCCAAGCTCTAGTCTGGGAGAGTGCTGGTCATATAAAAAGCTAGCTAGCTGAGGGTTGAGAACAATGTTCTTCCCCATAAACATAGCAAAACAACATCTGTTTCAGTAGCTATAGTTAGCTAACAAACTATCTAGCTAGGTGTCATCTTCTAAAATACCCCTAATTTATAAGACCGGTCTTATTTGATTAATAATGTTCAGACCTACCTATGTGAAGCTAACCACAGTAAAGATTAGCCACAGTAGTGGAATTTGCAGTTCGCGTTCAAAATAAAAGTATCTAATTGAAAGTGATGCAAATTAATACAAATAGTGGAATCATTCCATAATGGAATAGATCATGCTAAACGAGGTTGGAATGTTGTTATATAAATTCAACTAAAGACAAGAATGTGTTAATTTGACAAAAATCTGATAACAGAGGACTTTGGGGGAAAAAAGCACTTTGCTACTGAGTAGACTGATACCCCATTTCATTGATCTCCAATCCTTAGGTAAGGGTGTACAGTGCAATATGAATGTCAATACGCACAATAGGCTGACTGGGGAGGTGATTTCCCACAGTCAAAGTCCCGCAATAAGAGCTACGAAGCTAATATTTGAATAAACTCTTCACAGTTGTGTTCAGTGGGTGTCACCGAGTAGACTGATACCCCATTTCATTGCTCCACATTCCAACACTCTAACCTTGTTTAACATTATCTAGTCTAAATATGGCATGATTCCACCAATTTCAATCACTTTCACCACGGGGCCTTTATTTTGAAGACGCCCTGCAAATTCCAATATTGTGGCTAATCATTATTGTGGCTAGCTTCACAACACATAACCCAGTCAGGTCAAGTTTCACTAGCCAGATGAAGCTAGCTGGCTGCTTAAAACGTTAGCTTTGGGCGAAATAGTTATGTAGCTGGCTAGCTAGTTATATTCATGAACTGAAGTTTAATTTAAATAGGAGAACAACAAGTCGCTACCTAGCTAATACTTACTCACATGGATTCCTTAATCACTGCTAAGAATTTTGAAAATTACAGCAGTTTTACTGGTCATTGTTTTCAGTCTGGTTGCATTGATGCTAGCTAGGTACCAAGCTAAAGCTAGTCAGGTACCGCAGAAGTTGCTAATATCATCTGTATCTAAGATATTTGGAAACATTTTTGATCCTACTCGTTTGATCCTGGACTTATTTTTAAATGCTTACGCAGACGTTTTCCCATTAGATCGAACAGACCATGTCTTATTACCAACGGGGTTTTGTAAACACATCGTGGCCGGTGTGTGTGCGTATTTGATGTGTTTATTTGTTTTGACATGCAAAGACCCAAATGACGTTCCATACCTGCCAGCCATCAACTGTGCCACAAAAACATGCTCAAGTAGCAGTGTCGATATCCGGCGCTTATAAACCTGTCCCTACAATACAGTAGGTATACATTTTCTAAGAACAAGAAAGAAAGAAAAAAGTACTCTTGTACAACAGGCTGTCTTTGTTTTGTAGGCCTTATAGATCAGTTTCCTGAGGTGAGCTAGATTCCCGGCTGCTCCTTCGACAGGTCACCCTTCCTTTCTGATCCGTCTCTCACTTGTCTCTTTTCTCTATCAACTTTTTATGGACCGAATTCAGAGAAGAAAACCATCCTCTGCTACCAATTTGTTGATAAAACATGTTTACTGGAGAACTGAGACGAAGTAGAGACTCTGGACAGGGTGGATGAGGTTTAATTAAATGCAATTTATTCAGAGGTAAAGATATCTGAAATAGCGTGCACGGACCCTTTCATCAAGCTCAAAATGGAACTCTCCGAAAGAAGCCCAGATAACAGAGTGCATATACATTTTATACAGTACAGAAAGTAGGTTGAGTCTGGAAGTTCTGGTCCTCTGGTTGGTTCTGATGAGTTGGGCGAGGTCTCCTTCAGGCCAGTATCACTGTCCCATTGGCTCTGAGTAGAGTTCTTTGTCTTCAGAAATGTTCAGCTAAAACAGGAGATTAGGTGTGTGCGTAGATGTTCCTATTTTGACATTTCTGTGTGTCTCTGTAAAATGTTCAGACTGAAGAGGAGTTTTTGTGTGTGCGTAGATGTTCCTGTCTTATCTGTGTTTATGAAAGGTTTACGTCAGCCCTCTGTCCTTGGGTATGTGTGTGTCTCAGTTTCTCGTGATATTCAGTGCCAGGCACCCCTTTTCTTATCAGTCTTTATGAAAAGGCCTGTGTCAGCCATCTGTCTCTGGGTGTGTGTGGGTCTCCGTATCTGCTATGAGTTTGTGAGAAACCCTGTTTGGAAAGAAGTTAGTTATAACAATGTATTAGCAAATATGCTTGTGTTATAATAAATGATATTTATTACACTGTGAAGTATTTATAGTTAATCATATCTATCAGAGCTGTAGCCCCGGCAACCGGTGTAGTGGAGCAGAGCATGCTGGTCGATCTCGAGCTCAGAGAAGAAAATCAGCTTGAGATCAGTCAAGTGACAGAAAGTTCCAATCATCCTTGTGTTTTCCCTCCAGTTAGCTTTCATTGTGTTAGCCATTGCCAGTGTGCGTCCTTGTTGATAGTTTATAACTGAGGATGCACTCTGCTATGATGATGTCATATGTATAGTAATGATAATTTTATAGTTTCTACTGCCAACAAGCAACCCATGCAGCCTCAAACTGTTCACACCCCTCAAATTTGCAGTTTTAAAACTAATTTCCTGCAATTCTACACATTTTGAATGGGGCAGTGATTTTTTTTCCTCCTGTTTTTAAAGTGAATTTCCTGTAATTCTATGCAGTCTTCCATCTCTTATGTGTGGGGTATAGGGGTCGAAGCCTGGCCTGTCCGCCAGTTGAGTGTGTAGGGTATAGGATAATGTCCCCCACTACATCGTATGGTACATCATTATATGGGTATTACATTGTATTTCACTGTTTAGAGGTGAAAAGTTCATTGTGCAGTTGTAGCCCTGTACTGGAGATGATGATGCTTGGCTTTGTAGTACACATGCGGTGGCAGCCCTTTGATTTCAAATGAGTGCAGTCACAGTCACGTTGTATTGCTCTACATGGTCCTGTATAGCATTAAGTCATCATAGTCATGTTATAGCCATGTTTATAAGAGATGGAAATTTGAGATTGTATTCTGTCATTCACTAGTGTATCTTTATGTATTTCTTTATTTGCAGACCACACACACACACACACACACACACACAGAGACGACACACACACACACACACACACACCCGAGCCACTGCCTGTTCACACCGCTACCATCCAGAAGGCGAGGTCAGTACAGGTGCATCAAAGCAGGGACCGAGAGACTGAAAAATATCTTCTATCTCAAGGCCATCAGACTGTTGAACAGCCGGCACTAACATAAAGAAGCTGCTGCCTGCATACAGACTTGAAATCATTGGACACTTTAATAAATGGATCACTAGTCACTTTAATAATGCCACTTAAATAATGTTTACATATCTTGCATTACTCATCTCATCTCATAACAATAAAGAAGCGAAAATATATATAAAACATTTATAGTCATGTGGATTGAGAGAGAATATGTGTTTTGATCTCACTAGTTGTTCTGTAGTTAAAGTACAGTACAGTCTATGTGAGACTTGCATCATCATGTTTTTTCCACTAATGCTATATTGAATGTTTGCCTAGTTGCACTTTGAGGCATTCTAGGAACATGCGGTTATGGAGCTAATGTGCAAGCTTCTTCAGCTGTGCATGGAACAACATTCACATATAGAGAACATCTGGGATATTACCTTCTCCGTCACTGTTGGAGGGAACTATAACGGCCTTTACTTGGATCTCTGTGATGAAATAATGAGATGTTGAATAAGCTCAACCCTCCGGTCCTGTTACTTACAGTGGTGCATCAATTTACACTATGGAGAGACTACACTAATGTGGATGTGAGTTCAGCCCATGGCAGCCGACATCAATTCCAAGAATATCTGTCCTGTTTTTTTGTTTTTGTTTCCCAAAGATTACTGCCGAGTAGGCAATGGTGGAAAGGGTTGAGACACAGCTCAACTCAATATCCTGTTTAAACTGTTTAATACGTATGGGCTACATGTTGATTTAGATTCATTTGATTCAATTCATTTGATTCAATTCATTTGATTCAATTCCAATTGAATTAATGTAATGCAAAAGAGGGACTTGAATGCATCTTGATGAATTCATTCCAGGGCAGATTGAATAAGGTTACATGTTATTACTTACTGAAATGGACAGTGGCTTTTTAAAATGGGACTAAGCAGTTGGAGACAGATATTTACATATCTATCATTTAAATGAAATTGTAATTTTTGAGTAATGACTATTTCAAGCAATTATTTCAATTTAATTCTGTGATTAAAACCTTTCAGTGGTTCCAAAGTACTCTGGATTTTTTTTCTTCTGCTTGCCCTCCCTTACCCCGTAATGAAGACCTACCCAGGATTCACTGGCCTTTATATACCACTTCGGAGAAATACGTCCTGAAATGAGAGAAAGGAGGTGGGTTGAAATCATCTCTGATTGTATAGTTGGGTAGATTCATTGTAATAAGACACGACTTTGGCACAAGGAATCTGAAACTCCATTATGCTATTTTCTACTGTGAACTAATCTACTGTAAACTAGTCTACTGTAAACTGGCCTACTGTGAACTAGTCTACTGTAAACTAGTCTACTGTGAACTAGCCTGCTGTGAACTAGCCTACTGTGAACTAGCCTGCTGTGAACTAGTCTACTGTGAACTAGCCTGCTGTGAACTAGTCTACTGTAAACTAGCCTACTGTAAACTAGCCTGCTGTGAATTAGTCTACTGTAAACTAGGCTACTGTAAACCAGTCTACTGTGAACTAGTCTGCTGTGAACTAGTCTACTGTAAACTAGTCTACTGTGAACTAGTCTACTGTAAACTAGTTACTGTAAACTAGTCTGCTGTGAACTAGTCTACTGTAAAGTAGTCTACTGTAAGTTATCCAAATGATATCCTATGGCTTTATTGTCCAGTCTTTATGTCATTTCCAATTTGCCCCTGAATTACAAAAATGATCCAGCATGATATGTGGCTCTAGATTACCTTCTGTGATCATGAGAACATATAGACATTTAAAATGGCAGCACCATTTGAGATAGAGAAAGAGGTGTTATCCACGCCTCTGTGTACACAGCCAGGATGCAGTGATTGATGGCCTACCCAGTCAGCTATGGCATGTTTTTACCAAACACCGGGATGGCATGTCATTAGAACACATTATTATTCCCTTACACTTTGTTAAATATAAACAAGATAAGTGTCCGTAAGTGTCAGTTACTGTATGTTCAGTTAAATGTACTATAGGCTATCTGTATTTGGAAAGTAGGAAGCATTGAGTGAGTTCACCTACCTTACATATTATGATAGAGGCCCAGATATTCCTATGTAATTTACACGTCATACTGGTGGTCCAAACATGCTGACAGGCTTCCCCCCCCCCCCAGTTGTATTGATAAAATTAAACAATCTGAATATTTTACCATTGATAGCAGCAGATATGGACAAAGTGACCTTGCTTTTAGAGTGTGCTGTGTCACAAGTAATTACAGATGATTACTCCATTGAAGTGGTTTCTTTCATCCATTTTGTAGTTGACAGTTTCTGCGTTAGAAGAAAATACCAAAAGGTTTAATTGGTTTTGAGAGAACTCAACAGTCAGTGCTTTGAACTGTTAAGGTTAAATAATGAAATATTAATGTTGAACTTTAGCGAAAGATAGCGTAGTTTCTAACAAAAACACAAGCTCAAGATGATAATAGAAGTTTGATGGAGGATAAGTCATGTTACAGTGCCAGGTCAGAGAAAGCCCATTGAAACAGCAGGGCATCTAATAAGCATTCTACATATTTAACTAAACGATCACTCGCACATCACACACACTAACTAAGATCTTGTAATTGTTAGATCTCATATCATTGGATCTCTCTATTTAAAGGAGTGGCATTTTCATACACAATAATTATCATTGAATTCTTCCCAGGGGTTTAGCCAATAATAAAAGGTTAATATGCCTAGAGCATAAAGACTAGAATAGAGAGATGGGGGGGGGGGGGGGGGGTAAGGCTATTGGGGATGTGTGAGGTGCTCTTCCGTTAGTGTTATTCCGTCAGGAAGAGGATTCATATGAAATTGCTTTTACCACCATTGTCACGCCCTGACCTTAGAGAGCCTTTTTTATTCTCTATTTGGTTAGGTCAGGGTGTGACTTGGGTGGGCAAATCTATGTTTCTATTTCTTTGTTGGCCTAGTATGGCTCCCAATCAGAGGCAGCTGTGTATCGTTGTCTCTGATTAGGGATCATACTTAGGCAGCCCTTTTTCCCACCTTAGATTGTGGGATCTTGTTTGTGTGTAGTTGCTTTCTGCACTGCATATAGCTTTACGTTCGTTTTTGTATTTTGTTGTTTTTCGGTGTCATTTTTAATAAAGAAAAATGTACGCCTACCACGCTGCACCTTGGTCTCATTCCAACAACGGACGTGACAACCATATTACTTCAGGAAATGACTTGTATAGATGTTGTTGATCATGTTATTCTACACAATAATCTTAACCCTGTGGGCGAGGAGACAGTGATTGGCATTTCATCAACACCAGGAACTTGTGATGATGGCTCACTCGTACAGTACATGAGTGATAGGTTCCTGTCAACATTTCCTCTTTTTCAGGATCTGCTGCAGTTGCGATTGAATGTTTTATTTTTTTTATACAAACGTATAAAACAAAAAAAACGACTCAAAAGTTGAACTGCCTCAATTTACGAGTTCACTCAATGACCTTAGCTATGCCAAAAGTACATGATATCACTACTGCCATTAGATGTCACTGTTTTCTCTGTAAGCCCAAACTGGACGTGTGTTTCCTTGGTTTCATTGAATCCATTCTCAGTCCTCTGCAGCCTTGGAAGTGGCCGTCTGTGTTTGGCCACGTTTGAATTCTGGAGGTTCAAGTTGAATGATCAAGTATGTATCTATCTGAGGCTTTTGTCAGTCTTGTGAAGCTAATAGCGCTGTAATTAGTCACCGTTGACTCATAATTACCAACATGTCTTTGTCAATGCTGCTTGATTATGCAATATGCACTAATTATTAATTAGCCATCATTCCACAACTTCCACAGTGATTAGAGTTCTGCTCAAACTTGCTTGTCGAGATGTGACTAAGTAACAGAGACGTTGTTTTGACAGCCTCAAGGTTGAACGTTACGCTACAGGATCTCTAGCTACTATTTCAGTTCTTCAGATTGAGACAGGAAGTCCGTGACTTTAGCAGTGTGTCCAAGTCAGTGACTTTAGCAGTATATCCAAGTCAGTGACTTTAGCAGTATATCCAAGTCAGTGACTTTAGCAGTATATCCAAGTCAGTGACTTTAGCAGTATATCCAAGTCAGTGACGTTAGCAGTATATCCAAGTCAGTGACGTTAGCAGTATGTCCAAGTCAGTGACTTTAGCAGTATATCCAAGTCAGTGACTTTAGCAGTATGTCCAAGTCAGTGACTTTAGCAGTATGTCCAAGTCAGTGACTTTAGCAGTATGTCCAAGTCAGTGACTTTAGCAGTATGTCCAAGTCAGTGACTTTAGCAGTATGTCCAAGTCAGTGACTTTAGCAGTATATCCAAGTCAGTGACTTTAGCAGTATGTCCAAGTCAGTGACTTTAGCAGTATATCCAAGTCAGTGGCTTTAGCAGTATATCCAAGTCAGTGGCTTTAGCAGTATATCCAAGTCAGTGGCTTTAGCAGTATATCCAAGTCAGTGACTTTAGCAGTGTATCCAAGTCAGTGACTTTAGCAGTATATCCAAGTCAGTGACTTTAGCAGTATATCCAAGTCAGTGACTTTAGCAGTATATCCAAGTCAGTGACTTTAGCAGTGTATCCAAGTCAGTGACTTTAGCAGTATATCCAAGTCAGTGGCTTTAGCAGTATATCCAAGTCAGTGACTTTAGCAGTATATCCAAGTCAGTGACTTTAGCAGTTTATCCAAGTCAGTGACTTTAGCAGTATATCCAAGTCAGTGACTTTAGCAGTGTATCCAAGTCAGTGACTTTAGCAGTATATCCAAGTCAGTGACTTTAGCAGTTTATCCAAGTCAGTGACTTTAGCAGTATATCCAAAGCAGCCTATCTAAGTGAATTATCTGTGTCACTTTATGATTTGCATATAGATGGCACATTTACGGGACGTTAAAGCTCTTAATATCTTAGACTGTCAACGTAGCCATTTAACGTAGCCATTTTCTTACCTGACGTTATTGTGACACGGCATGATTATATTTTCAGATGTCTCAGTTGGGTAGGAAATATGGTAAGGTTGTTTTCGGGTCAAAGTTATCCTGTAAGACTACAACAGTAAGGGAGATTGTTAGCTGCAACTCATAGAATAATTGGTGCTTACGGTATACTGCTGTAATACTATTTTAATTGTTTGCTATACATTTTTATATTTCAAGAAAGCTAATTGATGTTCGTTCTTCTATTGTGAAGTGTACAGTTGAAGTCGGAAATTTACATACACTCAGGTTGGAGTCATTAAAACTCATTTTTCAACCACTCCACAAATTTCTTGTTAACTAACTATAGTTTTGGCAAGTCGGTTAGGACATCTACTTTGTGCATGACACAAGTAATTTTTCCAACAATTGTTTACAGACAGATTATTTCACTTATAATTCACTGTATCACAATTCCAGTGGGTCAGAAGTTTACATACACTAAGTTGACTGTGCCTTTAAACAGCTTGTAAAATTCCAGAAGATGATGTCATGGCTTTAGAAGCTTCTGATAGGCTAATTGACATAATTTGAGTCGATTGGAAGTGTACCTGTGGATGTATTTCAAGGCCTACCTTCAAACTCAGTGCCTCTTTGCTTGATATCATGGGAAAATCAAAAGAAATCAGCCAAGACCTCAGAAAAAAAGTGTAGACCTGCACGAGCCTGGTTCATCCTTGGGAGAAATTTCCAAATGCCTGAAGGTACCACGTTCATCTGTACAAACAATGATAGAAAGTTTTAAGTTCCTCGGTGTACACATCACGGACAAACTGAATTGGTCCACCCACACAGACAGCGTTGTGAAGAAGGCGCAGCAGCGCCTCTTCAACCTCAGGAGGCTAAAGAAATTCGGCTTGTCACCAAAAGCACTCACAAACTTCTACAGATGCACAATCGAGAGCATCCTGTCGGGCTGTATCACCGCCTGGTACGGCAACTGCTCCGCCCACAACCGTAAGGCTCTCCAGAGGGTAGTGAGGTCTGCAGAACGCATCACCGGGGGCAAACTACCTGCCCTCCAGGACACCTACACCACCCGATGTCACAGGAAGGCCATAAAGATCATCAAGGACAACAACCACCCAAGCCACTGCCTGTTCACCCCGCTATCATCCAGAAGGCGAGGTCAGTACAGGTGCATCAAAGCAGGGACCGAGAGACTGAAAAACAGCTTCTATCTCAAGGCCATCAGACTGTTAAACAGCCACCACTAACATTTAGCGGCCGCTGCCAACATACTGACTCAACTCCAGCCACTTTAATAATGGGAATTGATGGAAATTATGTAAAAATGTACCACTAGCCACTTTAAACAATGCCACTTAATATAATGTTTACATACCCTACATTACTCATCTCATATGTATATGTATATACTGTACTCTATATCATCTACTGCATCTTGCCATCTTTATGTAATACATGTATCACTAGCCACTTTAAACTATGCCACTTTATGTTTACATACCCTACATTACTCATCTCATATGTATATACTGTACTCTATACCATCTACTGCATCTTGCCTATGCCGTTCTGTACCATCACTCATTCATATATCTTTATGTACATATTCTTTATCCCTTTACACTGGTGTGTATAAGGTAGTAGTTGTGGAATTGTTAGGTTAGATTACTTGTTGGTTATTACTGCATTGTCGGAACTAGAAGCACAAGCATTTCGCTACACTCGCATTAACATCTGCTAACCAATTGTATGTGACAAATAAGATTTTATTTGATTTTATTTGATTTAGTACGCAAGTATAAACACCATGAGACCACACAGCCGTCATACCGCTCAGGAAGGAGACACGTTCTGTCTCCTAGAGATGAACATACTTTGGTGCGAAAAGTGCAAATCAATCCCGGAACAACAGCAAAGCACCTTGTGAAGATGCTGGAGGAAACAGGTTCAAAAGTATCTATATCCACAGTAAAACGAGTCCTACATCGACATAACCTGAAAGGCCGGTCAACAAGGAAGAAGCCACTGCTCCAAAACCGCCATAAAAAAGCCAGACTACGGTTTGCAACTGCACATGGGGACAAAGATCGTACTTTTTGGAGATTGTCCTCTGGTCTGATGAAACAAAAATAGAACTGTTTGGCCATAATGACCACCGTTATGTTTAGAGGAAAAAGTCAGGAAGTTAAAGCTTGGTCGCAAATGGGTCTTCCAAATGGACAATGACCCCAAGCATACTTCCAAAGTTGTGGAAAAATGGCTTAAGGACAACAAAGTCAAGGTATTAGTGTGGCCATTACAAAGCCCTGACCTCAATCCCATAGAAAATGTGTGGGCAGAACTGAAAAAGAGTGTGCAAGCAAGGAGGCCTACAAACCTGACTCAGTTACACCATCTCTTTCAGGAGGAATTGGCAAAATTCACCCAACTTATTGTGGGAAGCTTGTGGAAGGCTACCTGAAACGTTTGACCCAAGTAAAACAATTTAAAGGTAATGCTACCATATACTAATTGAGTGTATGTAAACTTCTGACCCACTGGGAATGTGTTGAAAGAAATAAAAGCTGAAATAAATCACTCTCTACTATTATTCTGACATTTCACATTCTTAAAATAAAGTGGTGATCCAAACTGACCTAAGACAGTGATTTTTTACTTGGAATTAATGTCAGGAATTGTGAAAAACGGAGTTTAAATGTATTTGGCTAAGGTGTATGTAAACTTATGACTTCAACTGTATATAAACTGGCAATGCAAATGAGGCCATCAGTGCGATTCAGATTTTCATGATGAGCTTCGCTCTCACTTGGCATTCTGCTGTTGGCCATCTCTCGTAAGTGTCAGGGAATTGAGTAGACTTCAAGAGGCCTGTCATCAATGATTTTCAGCACATCAAATGATTTTTTTTACACACAACCACCCTTTCCGTCTCCCTTCCTCCTCTCTCACTCTCATCCTCTTCTCTCGCTCTCCTCTTCTCTTGCTCTCTTCCTCTTCTCTCAGTCTCTTCTTCTTCTCCCGCTCTCTTCCTCTTCTCCCGCTCTCTTCCTCTTCTCCCGCTCTCTTCCTCTTCTCCCGCTCTCTTCCTCTTCTCCCGCTCTCTTCCTCTTCTCCCGCTCTCCTCCTCTTCTCACGCTCTCCTCCTCTTCTCACGCTCTCCTCCTCTTCTCACGCTCTCCTCCTCTTCTCACGCTCTCTCCCTCTTCTCTCGCTCTCTCCCTCTTCTCTCACTCTCTTCCTCTTCTCACGCTCTCTCCCTCTTATCTCAGTCTCTTCCTCTTCTCCCGCTCTCCTCCTCTTCTCCCGCTCTCCTCCTCTTCTCCCGCTCTCTTCCTCTTCTCCCGCTCTCTTCCTCTTCTCCCGCTCTCTCCCTCTTCACCCAGTCTCTTCCTCTTCTCCCGCTCTCCTCCTCTTCTCACGCTCTCTCCCTCTTCTCTCAGTCTCTTCCTCTTCTCCCGCTCTCCTCCTCTTCTCACGCTCTCTCCCTCTTCTCTCAGTCTCTTCCTCTTCTCCCGCTCTCCTCCTCTTCTCACGCTCTCTCCCTCTTCTCTCAGTCTCTCCCTCTTCTCTCAGTCTCTTCCTCTTCTCCCACTCTCCTCCTCTTCTCACGCTCTCTCCCTCTTCTCCCGCTCTCTTCCTCTTCTCCCGCTCTCTTCCTCTTCTCCCGCTCTCTCCCTCTTCACCCAGTCTCTTCCTCTTCTCCCGCTCTCCTCCTCTTCTCACGCTCTCTCCCTCTTCTCTCAGTCTCTTCCTCTTCTCCCGCTCTCCTCCTCTTCTCACGCTCTCTCCCTCTTCTCTCAGTCTCTTCCTCTTCTCCCGCTCTCCTCCTCTTCTCACGCTCTCTCCCTCTTCTCTCAGTCTCTCCCTCTTCTCTCAGTCTCTTCCTCTTCTCCCACTCTCCTCCTCTTCTCACGCTCTCTCCCTCTTCTCTCAGTCTCTTCCTCTTCTCACGCTCTCTCCCTCTTCTCTCAGTCTTCCTCTTCTCCCGCTCTCCTCCTCTTCTCCCGCTCTCCTCCTCTTCTCACGCTCTCTCCCTCTTCTCTCAGTCTCCTCCTCTTCTCTCGCTCTCTCCCTCTTCTCTCAGTCTCTTCCCCTTCTTCCGCTCTCCTCCTCTTCTCCCGCTCTCCTCCTCTTCTCCCGCTCTCTCCCTCTTCTCTCAGTCTCTTCCTCTTCTCCCACTCTCTCCCTCTTCTCTCAGTCTCCTCCTCTTCTCTCAGTCTCTCCCTCTTCTCACGCTCTCTCCCTCTTCTCACTCTCCTCCTCTTCTCACGCTGTCTCCCTCTTCTCTCAGTCTCTTCCTCTTCTCACGCTCTCTCCCTCTTCTCTCAGTCTCCTCCTCTTCTCTCGCTCTCTCCCTCTTCTCTCAGTCTCTTCCTCTTCTCCCGCTCTCCTCCTCTTCTCCCGCTCTCCTCCTCTTCTCCCGCTCTCTCCCTCTTCTCTCAGTCTCTTCCTCTTCTCCCGCTCTCTCCCTCTTCTCTCACTCTCTTCCTCTTCTCCCGCTCTCTCCCTCTTCTCTCAGTCTCCTCCTCTTCTCTCAGTCTCTCCCTCTTCTCACGCTCTCTCCCTCTTCTCTCAGTCTCCTCCTCTTCTCACGCTCTCTCCCTCTTCTCTCAGTCTCTTCCTCTTCTCCCGCTCTCCTCCTCTTCTCCCGCTCTCCTCCTCTTCTCACGCTCTCTCCCTCTTCTCTCAGTCTCCTCCTCTTCTCTCGCTCTCTCCCTCTTCTCACTCTCCTCCTCTTCTCACGCTCTCTCCCTCTTCTCTCAGTCTCTTCCTCTTCTCCCGCTCTCCTCCTCTTCTCCCGCTCTCCTCCTCTTCTCACGCTCTCTCCCTCTTCTCTCAGTCTCCTCCTCTTCTCTCGCTCTCTCCCTCTTCTCTCAGTCTCTTCCCCTTCTTCCGCTCTCCTCCTCTTCTCCCGCTCTCCTCCTCTTCTCACGCTCTCCTCCTCTTCTCACGCTGTCTCCCTCTTCTCTCAGTCTCTTCCTCTTCTCACGCTCTCTCCCTCTTCTCTCAGTCTCCTCCTCTTCTCCCGCTCTCTCCCTCTTCTCTCAGTCTCTTCCTCTTCTCCCGCTCTCTCCCTCTTCTCTCAGTCTCCTCCTCTTCTCTCAGTCTCTCCCTCTTCTCACGCTCTCTCCCTCTTCTCACTCTCCTCCTCTTCTCACGCTCTCTCCCTCTTCTCTGTCTCCTCCTCTTCTCTCGCTCTCTCCCTCTTCTCTCTCTCTTCCTCTTCTCCCGCTCTCCTCCTCTTCTCTCGCTCTCCTCCTTTCCTACAGCTCTCTTCCTCTTCGCCATCTCTCTTCCTCTTCTCCGTCTCTCTTCCTCTTCTCTCACTCTCTTCCTCTTCTCCCGCTCTCCTCCTTTCCTACAGCTCTCTTCCTCTTCGCCGTCTCTCTTCCTCTTCGCCGTCTCTCTTCCTCTTCTCCGTCTCTCTTCCTCTTCTCTCACTCTCTTCCCCTCTCCCCATCTCTGGAGATCGATGTTGTGTAGCTTGACTACTTTAATCAATCTCTTAACATACATTTAATTTAGAAATGAAGTGACATTGAGAACAAACTGTGCTTCAGTCCAGGTCCATCACTGCAGACTTTGTCAATATAGAGAACAAGAGTGGTCCTCCGGGTTAGACGTCTGTGGATCTCTCACTGAAGTCAGAACCCAGTTTGTGATACTTAGAGGTCAGAACCCAGACAGGAGAGCGTTAGAAGAACATTACATTGATGTAAGCGTGACTGTAGTTACAAGTAAAAGACTTTGGAAAGGGTCTAGGTGCTTTGCGTTCAACATCTCTGTTCCAACATGGATCCAATAGAAAGGGCAAACAGCATTGCTTGCTGTTTGAGGTTTCTGTACATCAGTTTGTGACATCGGCTGATGTAAAAAAAAAAGAAGAAAAAAAAGAAAGGTCTTTATAAATACATTTGATTGATTGATGTTTTCCAACTGTCCAATTTCACAAACTTGGAAGGTTTGTGACAGTGTTACCTTTCAAAAAAGGTCAACTCTCTATGTTTTATTCGCACCAAGAACGGCAGGAAATCTGTCCGTTTGTATGACAAGTGTTTTCTAAAGGATTTCTAGTTTACATTGTGAGTCGGCAGTCCACTCACATGCAGTTAGTCTACTAAGTAATACTCGCCCTTAAATAATTTTTAACATTTAACATGTTAGTCACGATCAGGTATTTGGTCCTACCATTAGAAAATAAGATATATATTTTTTCACAGTTTACTTACACTGCAACGCTTAAACCACTGGAAAAGGTCAGTCTATTGTCCTTGCAGTTTAGAAACTGTGACCTTGGCCACATGAAACAGACTCGGTATACACCAGACGGACCTGTGTGCTCGGACACGACTTGCATTCCGACTGTGTTTAGCTCAACAGAACTCTCTCTCCACCAGAGGGCAACGGACAAGTGTTTGTCTCTGTGTCTGTTTTACACTTGAGCTGAATTCTCCACCTATTCTCCATTGTATTGTTTCCATAAGTTAGATATTGACTGGACTCCTCGATGCTGTTACATCTTCAACATTATGCCGCTTGCCGGAGGAAGAAAATATCATTTCACAGCTTGTGTTGTAGTGCTGAAGTAAGCTGCTACTACTGTAGCTCTGCCTGTCCATGTCCATTGCCTGAGGGACTTGCTGAGAGTCTGGTGCACTCTACAGAAATCTATATCTAACTTGGCAAAGATGGCTGTTTACTCTTTCTAAGACCGTCTCTGTGGTAGATGGTGGCGTGCCGTTCATTTAATACCCTTGCCTGCTAAATCATCCCAAACCCTCATTGGCTGTCAGTCTCCGATTACTCATGACATACCTTCTCTTTAATGTGCTGATAAATATTACCTTAATGCTGTTGTAACTATAACACTGGACCAATTCCCCCATAGTGCTGAACACCTGGAGGGTAATAACCTAGTGATTCCCAGAGCCAAGCAGTGGACAGAAGATGACGGCTTCCCCACGAAGGTCCAGCAGCCAGGCCTCAACAGGCCTCCCATGCTCCTCTCAGAGATATCTCTGTGCTGCAGGCAGGGTGGGAACAGCTGGCGTTTGTCTTATCTCCTAGCCTTTCTACCTATTTGCATTATTTCAGCCCCTTCCATAATAGACAGGATTGCTTTTTCTGTCGGGCAATTAGGTACTGCAGCATCATGCTGTTCCTCTGAGATTAACATCCTCCCGCCTTCCTCCCTCCCCCTTCCTCCCCCCTCTCTCTCCCTCTCTCACTCCGTCCCTCCCCCCTCTCCTCGCTCCGTCCCTCCCTCCCCATCTCTCTTACTTCCTCCCTCCTTCCCCTTTCCTCCATCCCTCCCTTCACCCTCTCCCCCTCCATCCTTCCCTTCACCCTCTCCCCCTCCGCCCCCCCCCTCTCCCTTACTCCCTCCCTCCTTCCCCTTTCCTCCATCCCTCCCCCTCTCCCCCTCCATCCCTCCCTTCACCCTCTCCCCCCTCTCCCCCTCCCCCTCCGCCTCCCCCCCTCTCCCTTACTCCCTCCCTCCTTCCCCTTTCCTCCATCCCTCCCCCTCTCCCCCTCCATCCCTCCCTTCACCCTCTCCCCCCTCTCCCTTACTCCCTCCCTCCTTCCCCTTTCCTCCATCCCTCCCCCTCTCCCCCTCCATCCCTCCATCCCTCCCTTCACCCTCTCCCCCTCTCCCCCTCCGCCCCCCCCCCCTCTCCCTTACTCCCTCCCTCCTTCCCCTTTCCTCCATCCCTCCCCCCTCCGTCCCTCCCTCCGCCCCCCCTCTCCCTTACTCCCTCCCTCCTTCCCCTTTCCTCCATCCCTCCCCCTCTCCCCCTCCATCCCTCCCTTCACCCTCTCCCCCCTCTCCCTTACTCCCTCCCTCCTTCCCCTTTCCTCCATCCCTCCCCCTCTCCCCCTCCATCCCTCCCTTCACCCTCTCCCCCCTCTCCCCCTCCGCCCCCCCCCCCCTCTCCCTTACTCCCTCCCTCTTTCCCCTTTCCTCCACCCCCCCATACAGGCTATACTGTTCACGCGGTGCCTATCTTACCTTGCTCATCAACTCACAGGCATTTCTTTTCTTTCTGTGTGGACAGCATAGAAAAAAAGACTTTGATATTGGATAGTAGTTCATGAAAACAAACAGTTGCAGAAACTCTGAAAATGAGAACATGTACAATTTAAAGAGATTTGCTAGTTCAGCTGTCCTGAGGCGAAGGAATGGGATGGAGCAGCGTGAAGGGGACCAGACTGGTTAATAACTGAATTATTACTGAACATTCACAAACCCTACCAAGGCGATAGCCACTTTTTTATCTTTACAGCAGGTGTCTGTGTACATAAACAAACACTCATCAATGTGGGCGAACCTCATACTTTTTATGACCACGTCAAATGTTATTTGTATTCGACTATGATCTTTGCAGATGCAGTCAGTCATACGTTTTGCATTACTGATGAGACAACAACCTAGAGAGCATCTGCATTCATATACACTGAGTGTACAAAACATTAAGAACACCTGCTCTTTCCATGACATAGACTGACCAGGTGAATCCAGGTGAAAACTATGATCCCTTATTGATGTCACTTATTAAATACACTTCAATCAGTGTAGATGAAGGGGGGGGGAGACAGGTTAAAGAAGGATTTTTTAAGCCTTGAGACAATTGAGACATGGATTGTGTATGTGTGCCATTCAAGAGGGTGAATGGGCAAGACAAAAGATGTAAGTGCCGTTGAACAGGGTATGGCAGTAGGTTGCAGGTGCATCTGTTTGAGTGTGTCGAGAACTGCAACGCAACTGGGTTTTTCACGCTCAACAGTTTCCCGTTTGTATCAAGAACGGTCCACCATCCAAAGGACATCCAGCCAATTTGGCACAACTGTGGGAAGCATTGGAGTCAACATGGACCAGCATCCCTGTGGAATTGAGGCAGTTCTGAGGGCAAAAATGGAGTGCAACTCAATATTAGGAAGGTGTTCCTAATGTTTTGTACAGTCAGTGTACGTGTGCGTGTGTGTGTGTGTGTACTTTAGTGCAATGAATAAAACTGACTGCCATCATTCAAAATGACACCAATTAGTTATGTATGGGTGTGTTGTATGCGTTTGTGTATATGTGTATGGATCAACAGCAGAACTACTGCAGTGGAGCTGTAGAATCCTTCCCTCCCTTGTCTGAGAGCAGCCAGGTCCCCCAAGTAATCATTTTGTGAGAGATGAATGATATGGAGTGGATGCAGACAGTGGCTTGTCTTGTTAATCCAGCGTTGTCTCTTGGACACAGAAATCAGTAGACAACACAAAAGGGGTCTAATTAGTGATGAGGGAAAACAACAATGCAGCCATCATAAATTACGAAAGTCTACTTTCCAGTGTGTAACTCTGTCTGTTCTCCTCTCTTCTCTCACTCCTCTTCTCTAGACAGGCCTCTAAAGACGACGGAAGACTGAACTGTAAATTAAATTAATGTTACTCTTTTCTCAATCATTCATCATTCCAATAAAATGATTAGAGTCGTTGTAAGTACATCGTTAAATGCAAAAGCATAATAGACCCATTAAAAAGTCATTAAAGCCATCTCAGCATGAAGGTCTATTCTGTGTGGCGAGGAGATGGAATGGTTCCACTTAGCGCACATCATGTGGATTAGCTCCCTGCTCCTGGATTCATGTGGATGGGATGAGAGGCATCATCAACAGTTGGCGACAGGGGGGACAGTTGTAAATTAGAGAAAAATAAATGATGTGAGAATTGACTTAGTTCAGAAGTACAGGACATAAACCATGAAAACTGGGTCAAGAAAGCAGTTGCAATGTCTCTGTAGAGGACTTGGTGAAAAAGAGGGTTAAAGGTCAGCTTTAATATACCTGTTGAGAGGAGGGCCGTTTACAGCTGGTAGACATTATAAACCTGGTATTTTGGCTCCTGATTGCTGACGTACCAGGTGTATGACGCAAAAAATGACTTGTTTACACTTCGATTTACTTTGGTAACCTGTTTATAATAGCAATAAGGCACCTCTGAGGTTTATGTTATATGACCAATATACTACGGCTAAGGGCTGTATCCAGACACTCTGCGATACTCGGAATAAAGGTTGCAGGGTGGTCCATGAAACAGGCTCTGAAAGGTCCCAGACACTGGGCTTAAAGAACAGTGTCTCTAATGCTTGTAAAATTTCCAGTTCTCTCTCTGTGTTATTATCAATCAATCAATCAAATGTATTTATAAAGCCCTTTTTACAACAGCCGATGTCACAAAGTGCTTATACAGAAACCCAGCCTGAAACCCCAAACAGCAAGCAATGCAGATGTACAGTCGTGGCCAAAAGTTTTGAGAATGAGACAAATATTAATTTCCACAAAGTTTGCTGCTTCAGTGTCTTTAGATATTTTTGTCAGATGTTACTATGGAATACTGAAGTATAATTACAAGCATTTCATAAGTGTCAAAGGCTTTTATTGACAATTACATGAAGTTGATGCAAAAAGTCAATATTTGCAGTGTTGACCCTTCTTTTTCAAGACCTCTGCAATCCGCCCTGGCATGCTGTCAATTCACTTCTGGGCCACATCCTGACTGATGGCAGCCCATTCTTGAATAATCAATGCTTGGAGTTTGTCAGAATTTGTGGGTTTTTGTTTGTCCACCCTCCTCTTGAGGATTGACCACAAGTTCTCAATGGGATTAAGGTCTGGGGAGTTTCATGACCATGGACCCAAAATATCGATGTTTTGTTCCCCGAGCCACTTAGTTATCACTTTTGCCTTATGGCAAGGTGCTCCATCATGCTGGAAAATGCATTGTTCGTCACCAAACTGTTCCTGGATGGTTGGGAGAAGTTGCTCTCGGAGGATGTGTTGGTACCGTTCTTTATTCATGGCTGTGTTCTTAGGCAAAATTGTGAGTGAGCCCACTCCCTTGGCTGAGAAGCAACCCCACACATGAATGGACTCAGGATGCTTTACTGTTGGCATGACACAGGACTGATGGTATGACACAGGACTGATGGTAGCGCTCACCTTGTCTTTTTTCTGGATGCCCCAAACAATCGGAAAGGGGATTCACCAGAGAAAATTATTTTACCCCAGTCCTCAGCAGTCCCATCCCTGTACCTTTTGCAGAATATCAGTCTGTCCCTGATGTTTTTCCTGGAGAGAAGTGGCTTCTTTGCTGCCCTTCTAGACACCAGGCCATCCTCCAAATGTCTTCGCCTCACTGTGCGTGCAGATGCACTCACACCTGCCTGCTGCCATTCCTGAGCAAGCTCTGTACTGGTGGTGCCCCGATCCCGCAGCTGAATCAACTTTAGGAGACGGTCCGGGCACTTGCTGGACTTTTTTGGGCGCCCTGAAGTCTTCTTCATAACAATTGAACCGCTCTCCTTGAAGTTCTTGATGATCCGATAAATGGTTGATTTAGGTGCAATCTTACTGGCAGCAATATCCTTGCCTGTGAAGCCCTTTTTGTGCAAAGCAATGATGACGGCACATGTTTCCTTCCAGGTAACCATGGTTGACAGAGGAATAACAATGATTCCATGCACCACCCTCCTTTTGAAGCTTCCAGTCTGTTATTCGAACTCAATCAGCATGACAGAGTGATCTCCAGCCTTGTCCTCATCAACACTCACACCTGTGTTAACGAGAGAATCACTGAGATGATGTCAGCTGGTCCTTTTGTGGCAGGGCTGAAATGCAGTGGAAATGATTTTGGGGATTCAGTTCATTTGTATGGCAAAGAGGGACTGTGCAATGAATTTCAATTAATCTGATCACTCTTCATAACCTTCTGGAGTATATGCAAATTGCCATCATACAAACTGAGGCAGCAGACTTCGTGAAAATGAATATTTGTGTCATTCTCAAAACTTTTGGCCACGACTGTAGGCATGAGAGAAAGAGATTTCATTATTGTTGCCCTGAACTGCCTTATATCTCTGAGTCACATGATGTATACTGAACAAAAATATAAACGTAACCTGCAACAATTTCAAAGATTAATATAAAGGAAATCAATCAATTGAAATAAATTCATTAGGCCCTAATCTATGGATTTCACATGACTGGGAACACAGAAATGCATCTGTTGGTGACCGATACCTTAAAAACAGTAGGTGTGTGGATCAGAAAGCCAGTCAGTATCTGGTGTGACCACCATTTGCCTCATGCAGCGTGACACATCTCCTTCACATAGAGTTGATCAGGCTGTTGATTGTGGCCTGTGGAACGTTGTCCCACTCCTCTTCACTGGCTGTGAGAAGTTTCTGGATATAGGCGGGAATTGGAACATTTTAAGCTTCCAGGAATTGTGTACAGATCCTTGAGACATGGGGCCGTGCATTATCATGCTGAAACATGAGGTGATGGCGGCGGATGAATGGCACGACAATGGGCCTCAGGATCTCGTCATGGTATCTCTGTGCATTCAAATTGCAATCGATAAAATGCAATTGTGTTTGTTGTCCTTATGCCTGCCCATACCATAAACCCACCTTCACCATGGGGCACTCTGTTCACAACTTTGACAACAGCAAACTGCTCGCCAACACAATGCCATACACATGGTATGTGGTTGTGAGGCCAGTTGGATGTACTGGCAAATTCTCTAAAACTACGTTGGAGGCGACTTATGGCCAACATCTCTAGTGGACATTCTTGTAGTCAGCATGCCAATTGGACGCTCCCTCAAAACTTGAGACATCTGTGGCATTGTGTTTTGTGACAAAACTGCACATTTTAAAGTGGCCTTTTATTGTCCCCAGCACAAGGTGCACCTGTGTAATGATCATGCTGTTGAATCAGCTTCTTGATATGCCGTGCCTGTCAGGTGGATGGATTATCTTGGCATAAGAGGAATTCTCGCTATTTGTGCACAACATTTGAGAGAAATAAGCTTTTTTTGTGATGGAACATTTCCAGTATCTTTTATTTCAGCAACAAAACATGGGACCAACACTTTACATGTTCCATCTATGTGGTTGTTCAGTGTAGTAATAGTTAGGTGCTTTTTCTAAGTAGTCTATTTAAATGGAAGATGACATTTAACCAGAGACATGTTTGTTTTCTGATGAGAGAGAGAGATAGAGAGAGAGACAAAATGAGGTGGAAACTGAGCTGCACTTCCTAACCTCCTGCCCAATGTATGACCATATTAGAGAGACATATTTCCCTCAGATTACACAGACCCACAAAGAATTTGAAAACAAATCCAATTTTGATAAACTCCCATATCTACTGGGAGAAATACCACAGTGTGCCATCACAGCAGCAAGATTTGTGACCTGTTGCCACAAGAAAAGGGCAACCAGTGAAGAACAAACACCATTGTAAATACAACCCATATTTATGCTTATTTATTTTAACTTGTGTGCTTTAACCATTTGTACATTGTTACAACACTGTATATATATAATATAACATTTGTAATGTCTTTATTGTTTTGAAACTTCTGTATGTGTAATGTTTACTGTTAATTTGTATTGTTTATTTCACTTTTGTATATTATCTACCTCACTTGCTTTGGCAATGTTAACACATGTTTCCCATGCCAATAAAGCCCCTTGAATTGAATTGAATTGAGATATAGATAGATAGATAGATAGATAGATAGATAGATAGATAGATAGATAGATAGATAGATAGATAGATAGATAGATATATACATACTGTGGGCAGGGAATGAGAAAGAGAGAGAGAGAGAAAGCCAGCCTGCCTGCCTAACGAGCTGCTGGGTCATTAAAGACTTAAGCATATCTTATTTAATATGGACCAAGCTGCAAGATTGCCATTTTTATTACACTGCAGATGGATGCAGCCTTTTTATCATCACGGGAGGGTTGTCTGTCTCCACCAGGATTTAACCAGCTTCGTCTAAATTATCATTATAATAACACCATGTCAAGTCTGTGTGTATGGAACTGCTTCTTTATTTCTACTGGTGTAGATGTGTTGAGTGTAGATGTGTTGAGTGTAGATGTGTTGAGTGTAGATGTGTTGAGTGTAGATGTGTTGAGTGTAGATGTGTTGAGTGTAGATGTGTTGAGTGTAGATGTGTTGAGTGTAGATGTGTTGAGTGTAGATGTGTTGAGTGTAGATGTGTTGAGTGTAGATGTGTTGAGTGTAGATGTGTTGAGTGTAGATGTGTTGAGTGTAGATGTGTTGAGTGTAGATGTGTTGAGTGTGTTGAGTGTAGATGTGTTGAATGTAGATGTGTTGAGTGTAGATGTGTTGAGTGTGTTGAGTGTAGATGTGTTGAGTGTAGATGTGTTGAGTGTGTTGAGTGTAGATGTGTTGAGTGTAGATGTGTTGAATGTAGATGTGTTGAGTGTAGATGTGTTGAGTGTGTGTTGAGTGTAGATGTGTTGAGTGTAGATGTGTTGAGTGTAGATGTGTTAAGTGTAGATGTGTTGAGTGTAGATGTGTAGATGTGTTGAGTGTAGAGTTGTGTTGAGTGTAGATGTGTTGAATGTAGATGTGTTGAGTGTAGATGTGTTGAGTGTAGATGTGTTGAGTGTAGATGTGTTGAGTGTAGATGTGTTGAGTGTGTTGAGTGTAGGTGTGTTGAGTGTAGGTGTGTTGAGTGTAGATGTGTAGATGTGTTGAGTGTAGATGTGTTGAATGTAGATGTGTTGAGTGTAGATGTGTTGAGTGTTGAGTGTAGATGTGTTGAATGTAGATGTGTTGAATGTAGATGTGTTGAGTGTAGATGTGTTGAGTGTAGATGTGTCGAGTGTAGATGTGTTGAGTGTAGATGTGTTGAATGTAGATGTGTTGAATGTAGATGTGTAGATGTGTTGAGTGTAGATGTGTTGAGTGTAGATGTGTTGAGTGTAGATGTGTTGAGTGTAGATGTGTTGAGTGTAGATGTGTTGAGTGTAGTTGTGTTGAATGTAGATGTGTTGAGTGTAGATGTGTTGAGTGTAGATGTGTTGAGTGTAGATGTGTTGAGTGTAGATGTGTTGAGTGTAGATGTGTTGAATGTAGATGTGTTGAATGTAGATGTGTTGAGTGTAGATGTGTTGAATGTGTTGAGTGTAGATGTGTTGATTGTAGATGTGTTGATTGTAGATGTGTTGAGTGTAGATGTGTTGAATGTAGATGTGTTGAGTGTAGATGTGTTGAGTGTAGATGTGTTGAGTGTAGATGTGTTGAATGTAGATGTGTTGAGTGTAGATGTGTCGAGTGTAGATGTGTAGATGTGTCGTGTGTAGATGTGTCGAGTGTAGATGTGTTGAGTGTAGATGTGTTGAGTGTAGATGTGTTGAATGTAGATGTGTTGAGTGTAGATGTGTCGCGTGTAGATGTGTAGATGTGTCGTGTGTAGATGTGTAGATGTGTAGATGTGTTGAGTGTAGATGTGTAGATGTGTAGATGTGTTGAATGTAGATGTGTCGAGTGTAGATGTGTTGAACGATGTGTTGAACGTAGATGTGTTGAGTGTAGATGTGTTGAGTGTAGATGTGTTGAATGTAGATGTGTCGAGTGTAGATGTGTTGAACGTAGATGTGTTGAGTGTAGATGTGTTGAGTGTAGATGTGTTGAATGTAGATGTGCCCGTCTGGTGTTCAACCTTCCCAAGTTCTCTCACGTCACCCCGCTCCTCGGCTCTCTCCACTGGCTTCCAGTTGAAGCTTGCATCCGCTACAAGACCATGGTGCTTGCCTACGGAGCTGTGAGGGGAACGGCACCTCCGTACCTTCAGGCTCTGATCAGGCCCTACACCCAAACAAGGGCACTGCGTTCATCCACCTCTGGCCTGCTCGCCTCCCTACCTCTGAGGAAGTACAGCTCCCGCTCAGCCCAGTCAAAACTGTTCGCTGCTCTGGCACCCCAATGGTGGAACAAACTCCCCCACGACGCCAGGTCAGCGGAGTCAATCACCACCTTCCGGAAACACCTGAAACACCACCTCTTTAAGGAATACCTAGGATAGGATAAAGTAATCCTTCTAACCCCCCCCTTAAAAGAGTTAGATGCACTATTGTAAAGTGGTTGTTCCACTGGATATCATAAGGTGAATGCACCAACTTGTAAGTCGCTCTGGATAAGAGCGTCTGCTAAATGACTTAAATGTAAATGTAAATGTAGATGTGTCGTGTGTAGATGTGTTGCATGTTGCGTAATTCATACTAATATCTGCGACTCATCGTTTGTGTCGTAATCAGGTTCCACAGGATGAATCGATGGATGAAGCAGCTGTTTTAATCAAAGTGAAATATTGACTAGTGGTGGATCAAAACTGAGGTGCCATTTCTACCTAAAACAGGAAGTTCAATTAAACGTGTTGTTTTTGTTTCAAAAAAAAAAAAAACTAATGTGAGGATGATCACAGCTCCTACCTGTCTTCATAGCTGTACCACTAGAGCCTGTATTTTCTATAAGGAGTGTTCCTACTCTGAGGCCCTGTTCTGCAGTGCCTGTTCAGTTGGCTCTGTTCAGTTTGACTAGTAGTGTATAGTAATTCCCTGTAGGGGGCACTGTGGGCATCCATTCTCAGTTATGTACAGTAGAAGCAATGGGCTGCTCTGAGCAGAAGTCTTCAAACTAAGTTTTCCTGTTTGTAAAGAACACCATTGTTTCTGAGGAACATGACTGAACGCCTGTCCTAATTGGAAAGTGGCTTAAAACGGGTCTCAGGTTTATTAATATGTGATTGCATCTTAAGGTCTTTAAATAAACAATCAAGTGCGCAATAGACTGGTTAATTTGATAAGGGACGATAAACGTTTTATTCACTGCACCTCTGGGACAACAATGGCTTTTAGCTGAGCATCCCCAGAGGTACTCTGTCAATCATAGTAAAAGCCCATGTTGCTGCTCACGGTTTAACTGTTTAATTTGTACACTACTATTTACTGTACTGGTATACGCCCTACAATCTGCTAATAGAAGGAATACATATTAAATGACTAGAAAGTTGTAATGTAGAGTTTATAGCGGTCAATTAGATATTTACAGTAGGACTAATGTGATTGTTGGGAGTTGTTTTGATCACATCCTTGGATGTGGCAGATAATAGGGTTTCTATAAGGAGTGAAGAAAAAAAGACCCAGATAAATGCTTTGACCATGACTCTCTGTCTTTACAATGTAAAGAAATGAAAATGCATTTAGCCCAGAAGAAGTGAAATCATCTCTGGTTCAGCTTTGGTTCACTGCTGCGTGCTGCTGATTAAATATCACTGCTGAACGCCATTATTGAAAGCAGATTCTCGTCTGCTAGAGGATTCTAACTGAGTATTTCAACGCTAAGACGGTGTGCATGTGAAGCTTTGTATGGACAATTTCACACTCACTCACACTCACTCACTCACTCACTCACTCACTCACACTCACACTCACACTCACACTCACACTCTCTCTCTCTCTCTCTCTCTCTCTCACTCACTCACTCACTCAAACTTTCATATTTGTAGCCCATTCTAATGTGGCCCCCAAAACTATTTTCAGGAAAATCCACAAGCCATCATGGTCTGTGTGGAGGGCGTAATATCATTTCCGATGGGTAAATGTTTTTCATTTCCTAGTGGTGCTGCAAGGTAGTTAAATAAAACCTTCTGTCGTTATATTAGTGTTTCCTCACCTCACTCTCCCTCAAGCACCATCTCAACCTGATATGTTAGCAAGCAGCTCTCAAGTTTCTGAAGTACCTAGACACCCTTGGACATTTTTTGCCACCATTTGAGGAGTTCAACCTGATTAATAACTAAAGGCTAGCTGGCAGGGAGAGAGAGAGAGGTGGGTGGGTGGGCTGGCAGGGAGAGAGAGATGGGTGGGCTGGCAGGGAGAGAGAGAGAGAGGTGGGCTGGCAGGGAGAGAGAGAGAGATGGGTGGGCTGGTAGGGAGAGAGAGATGGGTGGGCTGGTAGGGAGAGAGAGAGAGAGGTGGGTGGGCTGGCCGGGAGAGAGAGAGATGGGTGGGCTGGCCGGGAGAGAGAGATGGGTGGGCTGGCCGGGAGAGAGAGATGGGTGGGCTGGTAGGGAGAGAGAGAGATGGGTGGGTGGGCTGGCAGGGAGAGGGAGAGAGATGGGTGGGCTGGCCGGGAGAGAGAGATGGGTGGGCTGGTAGGGAGAGAGAGAGATGGGTGGGTGGGCTGGCAGGGAGAGAGAGAGAGAGAGGTGGGTGGGCTGGTAGGGAGAGAGAGAGATGGGTGGGTGGGCTGGCAGGGAGAGAGAGAGAGAGAGGTGGGTGGGCTGGTAGGGAGAGAGAGAGATGGGTGGGTGGGCTGGCAGGGAGAGAGAGGTGGGTGGGCTGGTAGGGAGAGAGAGAGAGAGAGATGGGTGGGCTGGCAGGGAGAGAGAGAGGTGGGTGGGCTGGCAGGGAGAGAGAGAGAGAGGTGGGTGG